>NC_089197.1:16793455-17013455 GCF_963930695.1 Labrus bergylta
AAACAGAAGGTTTTATGACTGTATTTCGTTTCCAATGAGAACATAGCGCACCCGATTTGCTGTGTTTTCTGTTATGTTTAAGTACCCTCTTACACAAAGGTGGACCATGAATCGACATGCTGCTTAATAGTTGGTTTAAATACATTCCATTATAGCCCCTGTGAGCCATCTATGTGCCAAAAAGAAAAGAAAAATGGAACAGTGCCAGGAGTAAGGAAGATACCATAAAAACACTGAAGAGAAAACCAATGATTAGGTAACCCAATCTATTCAATTAGCCCTGTAAGTGTAAATCAGCATACTTAGATACAGACTTAGATACAGAAAAAAGTACAATTGTATTATAGTTAGCCATGATGACCTCTGATAGGCGTTGCTGCATGAAGGGTGACCTTTTCCATCATTAAGTTCCACACCATGAAAAAGATTACATTTTCATTTATTGAGTATAGTAGTACAAACCATGTGTATTTCTTCAAAATTAAGAAAATGTTCTATATATGGCAAAATATCTCAAAATTTGTGGTGTCTGAAAAACCCATAGGCTGGTTTTCTCGGTTCTTGTTAACAGAAAAAAATTAAAGATATAGAGTGTGAAGTAGACAGTAATAATTTGTTACCATGCATACACTGGCAGATGGTGACACCTCTCACATTGAGGTGCATTTGAGGTGCTACTGTTTTCTTAAGATGTGTGATACGTCTGGGCAAACACTGTTCTCCAGTTTAAGCACAACTCATATCCTGTTATTAAGGTGTTTGATGGCATTTTATGTCTTAATGGTAACTATTAAATTACATACTATGACTTATTTATTCTGTATAATTAAGGTTGGGTTTTTTTTTACTCTATCCGACCATCACTTAGAGGAAACAATTCTATGTTAGCCTAAAGTAAGGCTTGTCACAGTCACTGTACATCTAACAGTGACAATGTAGACAGTTAAACACAGAGCTGTCATGAGGTTAGAAGGAGAAACAAAGAAAGGAGAAGAGAAAGACAAAGAGGAGAAATGAAAGGGAGGGAAAGAACAAAAGGGGCAGTTGTCAGGATACATTTTCATTGTGTGATTGATATATTTTTGTTGCCTGAGTTACCACATTAGAGAACATCTGATCAGTCACATAGTCAAAGGAGAGGGAGCGCCTCTGATGTGCAGAGAGCACAGGATAAGGAGTCAATTATACAACTGTCCAAATATCATCCCTCTGTCTCCATTCACATGCTCCCCTGTCTGCTCTCTCTCTCCCTCCCTCCCTCCCTCGTCTGTAACAGCTCTCCTTTGTCTGAACACACTGTAGCCTCTCCAAATTGCTGATCTTTCAACTAAAACCAAAAGTGTGAGTGAGAGAATGACAGGTCTAGAGACAGAAAGACAGGAATATCTAATAATATAAGGAAAGTGCTGACAGTGTTTCACATGATTAATCAGATTCCCTTTACAAAAATAAGTGTTCATGACTAATGAATTTGATTCGCCCCTATATCTGAATATAATACTGAGAATAATGATGTGAACATCCTAATTTTATAAGCAAGTATTGTCTAGTATGTTCAGCATCTTAGCTGGTCACATTGGCATGCATCTGAGGCAAATTCGTTTAACTAAAGAGCCGAGTGGATTTATCCTCTGAGATGGAAATCTGTCCAGTATTTCTTGTGATGCTAAAGTTGGTCCCTAATTGGTGTTGCGAACAAAGAATGAACACATCTATACTGTAATTCAATGTTAAGCATACAAGTAATTCCAAAACATTAGGTTCTATGGCCTCCCTTTCCTGCTCTTTAAATTGTATTTAAATTATTTGATGGTATTTGACAGAATATTTTCATTTAAATTGAACTTACATTTTTGTACAGCTCTATAGATAATGTAAAGGTGTGATATGCACCTATGAAGGGTACCCATTCCAATTATGTTGGAGGAGATAAAATATGCCAACTTGTTTGCAGTAAGGAGTGTGTTGCCATTTATTTCAGATACAAGAAAAGGTTTTGGATGACAGAACAACTGGGTTGCTAATATCCCTGCCTGAGAAATGAGAAACAAAAGTCTGCAGAAAGCATCAACAAGGAGGAAAATATTTGCTTAATCTTCTAAGTGTTCTAGCTTTAATAATGTGCCTCCTTAGACACAAGCGAGCTCTGCTCTCTGTTGTCATGGAAATAAATGTTTAAGGAAAATCATACACAGGTCTGCAGCATTCACCTTTAATGTCTTTTATTCTCCCTGAAATTACTGCAGATGGAAAAACTCTGAATCTCTGAAATCTCATGCTGGGTGAGTGCTTTGTTGTCTTTATGTATATTGGTGAATGTTCAATCGATATTACATTGAAATGCTGAAAACATATGCATACGGCAAGAGATTAATTAAAAGTAGGCTGCAAAAGTTTTGCAGCCAATCAGTGCATATTCAACCTTGTGCCTGGACTCGGGTGTCATTTCAGGGTACAATGTGTTAGCCTCACCAGGAGATGGTGGCATGCCTTGGGGTGCATATCCACCTAACCAGTTTAATTGAACAGCTGCTCAGCATCAAGATTCATATACACGTAGCTACTTCCTTGAGTCTGATGGCTCCTTTATTGTGACAAATACAGGGGCAATTTATTGGTCTCCCTGGACAGTAAATAGAAGGTTACATGCAGCACCACAGCTTTAATTGCATTGTCAGGAAAAGGTAATGTCTAGCCATGGCAGCTCTGATGTGTGCACAGAAACCCACACTGACCTACACATTCACACGCACCAATTACTGTTTGTATGCACACACACACACACATTTTGTTTTCAGGAAAATAAGATATTTTGTCATGGTCCTCTTTCTATGGATTCTCTCTTTTCCCAGCGGCAACACTTCGCTGCAGCAAGCAAGGGGACAGATAGAGACTCACAGCTGTTTGCAGAGCTTTATTCAGATAACAGTGTCGGGGTATCAAGTGGATTACTCCTGTTATCTTGTCAACACACATATACTGTGTGTGTGTGTATGTATGTGTGTGTGTGTGTGTGTATATGTGTGTATATGTGTGTGTGTGTGTGTGTGTGTGTGTGTGTGTGTGTGTGTGTGTGTGTGTGTGTATAAATAATCACCAATTTATTTATATAAATTGAAATTTAAAATGGAAATAACACAAGAAAGCAAATAAAATACATATTGTAGTATCATAGACCCATATACAACAATCAATGATTCCTTTTTTTGGTCCATATAATATGTGACTCATGTACATTTACAATGTATTGGTGATTTAATTATTAATGCAAGCAGGTATTAAGCATGTGCTGTGAGCTTTCGGCTAATGTTAGCATAGCTTCTCCAAACGGAGAGAAACAGTCTTTTTTTTGTAGTCATTTAACTGGCCAGGTGAATATATTCTGAATGTTATTTACAACTTTTTAACACATTTTTAACAGTTTTGTACACCAGTTTTAATTATATAGAGCCAAATCACAGCTATGTTATCTCATGACAATATACATGTAGCAAGCACAAGCACAGAACAACCACTTAGCAGCAAGGGGGAAAAAAACGTCCCTTTAACAGGCCGATACCTCGAGCAGAATCAGACTCTTTGGTGGAAAGACATCTGTCGGGACAATATTGACCGAGATAGAAGAAGGAACAGAAAGTGACAGATGATTAGAGGCCAACAATCAGACGAACAGACTGCTAGAAGGAGAATAGCAACACAGAAACTGAATTTCAACAGATAATACGGACATATAGTGGCAATGACAATTATAAAATTACACACTGCAGTCTTCAACACAAATGTCCTGCATGTCAAAGAAGCAACCACACAAGCAAAAACATTAAAGTCAAGCGTGAACATTTAGATGATGAGAGTGTGAGGCAGCATTTGCACAAAAAAAGCCAGAGATCCAAAGTCCAGTTAATCATAGCTTACAGTATACAGACGCATGGCAGTGAGATAAAGACTCAGAACATTGGGACTAAGCGTGTGTATATTTATTGACGACTTGCATACAAAACTGCTCCGGACCCATTCATGTGTGACTGCTGTCGCTGTGTTTGTCACTTCTAATAGAAACTCCACTCTGTAGTGTAGTTTATATGCTTCACTGATAAACTTGAGAATTATACATTCTGCTTCTCTCTCACTCGCTGGTCCATATGTGCTGTTGAATAGGTCAGATTTTAAACATTTTAATATTCATGCTCGACATTAAAGAGCCACCTGTATTCATCAGATTACACATCATCTTACAAGAATGGACTTGACTATAGTTATGTTAAGCATTATGTAGTATATGTGTGCTGTAGCTGACTAGCTCTCTCCAGGGGTCTGACTGAGGGGATGAGCACTCTCATACATCGTAATAAAACTCTATACTTACTCTAAGTAATCTCAATATGTTTGCAAGTCATGGAAAATTTTAAATTACATCATTCTGCAGAAAACAGTGTCAACAAAAGCATACATTTTGACAATAAAATAAGTTGAGTTTAGACTAATTTTTGCTGTTGAACTGTAGGCACTTCTGCAGGCCCATCAATCCTCCCACCTTTTGTGTTAATACATGTTTGCCATGAGTGTGTTAGTTTGCCAACATTTGCAAGTTTACTTGACAACAGGTACAACATGAGGCTGAAGTGGATGTTATTGGTTTTGCAAGAATTTAATCATGACCTTAAGCTATGAACTTATTATGGAAAATGTAAACATAACTTGATATTAATGCCAAATTAGAAGTTACATTATCACCAAAGGAGCTTCAGTCCGTCCTATGAGTATGAGTCTTAATATTAAAGCAACTCAACAAACTGTTTTTGAGACTCTTTAAAGCTTATGATTAAAAATATCAACCACATTGTGGCATTGAGAGGCACATTGGCATATCATTATTTTAGCAGTGTAGTTGACACCAACCAATATACCAATATAATGAGAAGAATGTATACCTTCTACACTGTGTGGATTAAGTTTTGTCACTATAATACATATGTATATACGTTGGAAGTCAAAAGTTTTCAATAATTACAGATACGCAAAATTAATATATCCCTAACCCTAATGAAAAATATAGAAATGTAAGACTACTTATACCGTAGTAGTTCATCGTTGAAGATGTATTTCTGCTACTTTCTGCTTTTTGTGAGAATGAAAAAAAACATCAAAACAGACAAGGAAAGCTGAAAATCGGCCAAACCATCAGCAGTCAAACACTGGCTTTGTACAAGCACATTCACTTGCGCACTGTTTAGCTGTGTGCATTCAAGAGGAGCAGAGCCAACACTATCTTTGCAACCCTTAAATGCAACTTTTCTTCATTAAAAGTTTACATTCATCGCCTACTGCCAGGCCAAGACCAGAAGGTTTCAAGACTTTATGTGAACAAGAAAGGGTGCAGAGGCCCATTGTCATAGCTTATGATTGTTTCTAGTTTTTTTTTGTTTTTTTTTTAGTTTTAGGAGATGATCAAAGAACAAAAAACTCAACAACACTCACTGTAAAAGTTTTGGATGTAAAAATAACATTTGCTTGTTGATGTATGTTAGCTGACTTTTCAATTTCTTAGTTGAGTACCACTGAAGGTCATTGTAAATATATTATTGCTTTGAATGAACGTAATTAAACCTCAATTCAAAAACAAGCTTTTTACTCAAACTGTTATATCAGAGAATTTATGTATTCATCACACTCCAAAAATTATCGACATAATCACAATTTCTCCATCTCTAAAGAAATCTCTAAGACACAAACACTCTGAAACAGCGTATGGCTTGCTCACTTTACCTAGATCCATTTTGCTTGAATTTGTGGGTGTTTAGATGTCTTCTAAAGTCCTCAAAAGAGCGGAACATAGTAAAGCAAACTCTAACTGAAATTGACATAATGAGTGCCAGCAAGAAGAGGAAAGTCCAATGCATAACTCTCTAATTGGTGTCTGCTTTGGCATGGGGGTGGAAGAGCACCAGAAGGATGGAGCACAACTGGGGATAGAAGCAATAAATAGGAAGGAGCAGATGGTCTCTTCCAGAGGACAGACACCCAAACACATGGAACAAACTGGACACCATAAAAGTTGGAAGTAGGTGCGTGAATGTGAGTGAGAACTTGTTTTTTGAGCGATTGAGCGATTGAGAGAGGGAGGAAGAAAAAAGTCTGTGTCATAATATTGTACATGGTTTTCTGCCGGCTAACGTGTTATGTGTTAACCTGTTATGAATGTGTAATTCTGACGGAGTTCTACTTTATGTGACCTTTATTTTTATATGCCTATCAATAAATGATGAGGGGAACACATGTTGTCCTTGAATTATGAGTCCTTATGGATGAGCCGGTGTGTGTGTGTGTGTGTGTGTGTGTGTGTGTGCGCGTGTGCGTGTGTGTGTGTGTGTGTGTGTGTTAAAACTAGCATTCCAGCAGCATACCATGGCTGTGAGGCTGAACAGACGAAGGTTATCCGTCTCTTCTATGAGTCACAACTGTCAAAATCTGTATATTTTCTGTTTTTCTAATTTTACAGGAAAACATTATTACTTTTGTACTTTGCACGGTTATAAAAAGCCTCCCCCCCCCCCCCCCCCATAAAAAAAAATGTTTTTTCAGACATTCAGGGTAAACTCCTCACAAGAGGGCCATATTTCTGTAAGATGCTGTGAAAAGCTTCCCCTTGCGGCTGAAATCAGAACCCATTTTTGATGGTTTCTGATGCTATCAGTGACAATGATTTTACTGTACCTCTGGGGCATGTCGAGCTTACACATACTACACTCCCACCTGCTGTTATTGGATTCTGTTTGACATTACCTCAGGCATGCTGCCTTTAGTAGAATGAATAGTGTATTATGCCAAAGTAATGAGTCATTGAGCATTACACATAACCTTGGTGTTAATGGAGTAGGTGTGCTTTCTCTTCTGGTTAATAAAGTGATCTCAAGAAATGGCAGTATGGATTTAATTAATACATTCTAACTATTCGTCCAGTGACCTTTCGGAATCCTACTGTGTTAAATAAATCTACATTGCTGGTGTCTGGATTCCCTGTTGCTTTAGCATTCTGTTTAGTCCACAAACAGTGCAGGCCTGATTGACCATAATTGGCTCTTGTGCAAAATTTAAAATGGGCCAAATTTGCAAGTGCTTTCTGAACTTCTCTGCTCTAATTTGAAATGAAGTGACACTGTCATTTTGATGAGAGTAGTTGAAAGCTACAGTCCTGTAGTTAAACTGATTGCTAAACCTTTGATGGAGCATGTGTTGGCAGTAAGGTGAAGGACAGGCACCAGTGAAATTATATTGACCTCTTACAGCCTTTTTATCAATGTCCATTTTAAAGCTAGCAGAAACTTTACAGAAGCTACACATGACTGTCACTTTACATCCAGCAACTCATAAGGACAGATGAACTGGAAATGAACTATTGGAGAGTTAAAGACAGAAAGATACGTTTAATTTCCACAAATTTTCCTTACCAGGCTGTGATTCTAAATGACTTTCAACGTTTGGAGCGCTTGGCAGACGGTTTGAACACCTGATGGAAAAAGGGAACCTGTTTTGTTGAAGGAGACCAGCCAAACTAAGATGGTGGTTGCACATGTTCAACTCTATTTGGAACCATGGATGGCAGACATCAATGTTGATTCCCAAGGTAATCCAGCTGTTAATAATGTTTTGGATTCCCAGTTTAGCAATCTGCATCTTTCTGGGTTTGCATTCTAAATTTGGTCCAGGTGTGCAATCAAGTCTGAGAGTGTTTGGAGTGTTCAAAAATACATAACATCATGCTTAGGCTTCGCAGTCATAAATAAGTTCAGACAGAGCCACACAAACAGTTTAAGTCAGTGTCACACATCCCCAATGTTATTTTGACCAATGCCTTAGAACAGAGTAGAAAAGAGGGCGATGTATATTGTCTAAGAAAATATCTTAATTGTTGTTTTAACACTGTGCAAATTTACAATATTGAGCATGTCTATCATTATGCAAAAAACAACCAAAATACGGTTTATGATAAATCCTATTAGGACAGACTACTGTTCATTAGTATTAAGAACACATGCATGTTCAAGCATCACAACAAGCTAAACTAGCATAGCTGAGTGAACAAACAGCACCAGGAGACAAAACAAAAACACTACAAGACTTGGAATTTCGATGGAATTGCTAGATATGGCTCATCCTCACATGCATGGAAGTGGTTTGGCTTTGAAAAGATGCAAATCTGCAGACTATGTTGGAAAGCAGTTGCCGTTTAAGACAGCTTGACAACCAACTTGTTTCACCATCTGTGAATCAACAAGCACACAGAATATGAAAAATATCAAAAGCTTCAGGAGTGAGCCGTCATGGCAACCCATGTGCGAATCAACTCTATGGGGGAGGGGGTGGAGGGAGACAGCTCTCTCCAATGTTTTGAATTTGGACTGCAGTAGCCTACCAATTTTAAGCATCACGTGTCAATGTGACGTATTGCTCCTTTAACAAGAGCGAGCTAGTACAACAAAAGACCTTTACTAATTAATTTAATTATCTTTATCTGCAAAATCCCCAAAAATATCCAGAAATTATTTTTTGTCAATACAGCACAACCCACAAGCTACACTTCCTTCCTTCAATAGATGTTTGTGGTTGAATGTATTAATCAGAATCAGAATTGGTATTGGTTTTTATTTTAGGTGCAAAACAAATCAGCAAATAAACTTAAATAGAAATACATTTTAAATACTTAAAAAATATAAAAAGCGAGATAAAAATATATAATAGAATAAAAATCACAAATTACAAAAAAGTTGCAATGAAGTAGCTACAGTTTGCAGGTATGTGCATGATATATGGTGTAAATAACTCCCAGTTTAAATGTACACACAGTGTGCAGTGTTTACAGAAAATATCTAAGTCCAGTATGCATTGATGTAATGCAGATTTAGCCTTGACATTATTGTAATTTTTCAAATCCAGAGGTTGCCACTTGGTCCTGATAGACCAAAGCCTCCTACTAGAGTGGAGGGTCTCAAATTCTCTGTGTCTGTGATGAGAGGGTCGGCCACAATTTACCTGCAAGACTCAGGGTCCTTGAGGTGTACAGGTCGAGGAGAGATGGTAAATTGCAGCCAATCATCTTTGCAGAGCGGATGATACACTACGTGATGAAGGAGGAGAGGATGGACTCCAGAGTAGCAGTGTAGAAGTTTACCATGTCTTTAGCAGGTTTCATTTCTTTAGCTGCCACAGGAAATTCATCCTCTCCTGTCCTTCCTTGATGAGGGAGCTGATGTTAAGCTCCCACTTGGGGGTGGAGGTGTCTGCTTTTTTTCCCCAAAGTCCACAACCATCTCCTCTTTCTTCAGAGCATTAAGCTCTAGAAGGTCAAGGTCACCAGATGATCAACCTCCCATCTGTTGGGGGACTCATCCCCACCAGAGATGAGTCCAAAGAGGGTGGTGTCATCTGGAAACTTGAGTAGTGATTCTGATTAAGTCTAATTAAGTCAGATGTCAAAAAAAATAAAAACAGTTTCAGAGGGTGCACAAACTCATATCCCCTTCAGCATTGAAGGGCTCAAGCAGATCTACATTTGCAAAGTGACATAATCTCCTTGGGCGATCTAATCTTTGTATTCTGTTCTCATGGAATTGAAATATATTCTTTCTGAGGGCATTAAATAATTCAGATATCCTGTAGAACAGACACAGAGAACAAACCTTTAGAAAGTGTGACAGTGTGGGTCCAGGACACATCAGGAAAAGCTGTCATAAAATCAGAGCTGAAAACTCTACATAGAAGACTAACTATTAATAAATCATTGTTTCAGCTTACTTTACCTTCCATATTGATTGCTTTCCTGACTTAAAGTGCACTATAGTACTGACTGAACATTCAGCTTTCAATAAAAATGTCTTTATCCTTCCTCAAAACTGTCAAGGCAGAAGAGCACAAGCTGATGTCAGATGTGTGATGATTAGATAACCAACAAAATATTTACACTCAAAGAACCTCTTTTCTGATTTCACAATTTAACCTCCCATGTGTGAAATGGTGCCCAAACTGGAAGATCTGCCCTTGGTAATTTCAACCATTTTAATGGCTGATGTATTGTTCTCTCCTCAAAATGTCAAACAGAAATTGAACACATCTAAAGCTCTTGTTGTATATAGAGAAAATATCCTATTACTTCATGCTTAAGCTTTGTAATTTCAACATATTCAAAGGCCAATGCTGACCGCATTGTAAGTATAATACATTAAGAATTTAGATAAGCATGTTACCAAAAAGAGGTCAATTGTAAATGTCCTTAAGTTTGTATAGCGCTTTTCAAGTCTTCTGACTACTCTAAGTGCTTTAACACTGCAGGTCACACCTACCATTTTACACCAATTCGGTGGAGGCTGCTAATTAAAGTGTCCCTCATTATAAACTAATCCTATTCCTACACATTCATACCCCACCGACGAAGCAGAGGGATCAACTTGGGGTTAAGTGTGCCCAAGGACACATGGGACATGTGGCTGCAGGAGCTGGGGATCGAACTCCTAACCTTCTTCAGCCACCAAAATGTGCACAATGTCAAGGTTAAAACAGGGGATTTGTATTTCTTTGCAAGCTTTGTAATTATTTCCTTAAGGATTATAATCCCTTGAGAACATTTTATGACGTGTCATTTTCAATTTCTAATGTCTAAACACTGATGTATTCCATTCTTGATTGATTTTCTTGGGGTCTGCGTGCTATTGTCATATTATCCCTGTCTAACCTGTTGACATGCAAGATTAAAATACATCCCCTATAATCCATGTTCCTTGTTAAAGCCACAGCTTGTCTAATTCAGTATGAAACAGCTGCAACATGTTTTCCTCCAGTGGTGTGTAAAATTACCTTTATGGCTGTTTCATGCAACCCATTGACATTCAAAAAGAGAAAAAAGGAGAAGTGTTTTTCCACTTGTGACGATGAAGAGGCTGGTATTTAGTGGTCTAAAATGGTGTGGCAAATTGTGATTAATAGACTTAGCATGTTGGTACCTCACATTTATATACAGCAAAATTGTCCATGTTAAAATGCTTGTTGCTCTTCTGTTGCTGCAGTAGAGCTCTAATGAAAAGGCTGAAAATACTAAAACTTGAAAATGGATGTTTTAAGAAGAAAAAAACAAAGAAGAATCATTTCAGATACTGATTGTCTGGATCATGCTTCAAAAAAAAAATGAGGTTAATTTAATGGCTACTAGAGGGGAGTAATTATTCACAAAGCCAGCAATATTTCTTCCATGCTCTGTGCTTACTCATCCTGTACAGAGCAAAGTATCAAACCTACCATATGCTACAATTAACTGAGGTTTCCAGCTCACAGAAAAAGCAGCCTGAGATGAACCTGTGGTAAGGTTGCAGACTGGCTATAAAATATTTTATTACTTTTTTTTCTGTATCACTGATCACGTCTCTTGTGTGGTAACCATGGTATAGAAGCCAGCATGAGTTTTAAACCTAATTGTCCTATTCATTATCATTCATCCAAAAAAATGTATAAACCTATTGATGGAGGTGCTGATTACAATTGAAAATGTAGAGTTTGTCCAAATGTCAAACTTGCATATAATGGTTCTTTCTACATACTTCTGTTGACTACGAGGCACGATCATTAGGTTCACTCCACATATGTATTGTGAAAAGTTGGAAATAAAAACTGTTAGCGTATGAAATAATTTCCATAAAACACAGACTCAAAGCTTGATCCAAAGGCAACAGAACTTGGTTGAAGACCAGTTGTCCAGTTTCCTTTGGATCAGGCTTGGAATTTCCCATGAACTGGATGACTACGAACCTATACTCAGACATTTTAAGGTTTCAACATGGCTCATTCACTTCTGCCTATTTCCCCAAGAAAATAGTAAGAGGCTACAATGAAATCTATTTGTATGAACTTTTCTCTCTATACAGTGTGAAGGCTGCCTTTTGTACTATAACAGTAATCACAGCTTGTAATTGGAAATAAAAAGTAAATCCTTGAAGTTCTTTGCTTTTTTATACTTCATTTCTGCCCGGTATATGTGAAGTCTGACATGTTGGTCTACAATAAGCTTTTTCTATTGTCTGGGTGTGGTTTTCATATAAGCCATAACAAATTCCTGTAAAAAAAAATGTGGTATTTTGAACAGTAATGTACTGTTCTCACAGTTGAATACTGTAAAAGAAAGTTGTTGAGATATTTCAGTATGGGCTCTAATGAGGCAACAACATTGCAATAAACAAAGGAACCCCTCTAGTATGTCCTAAAACACATTTTAACTGTTGGATTATAATAGCCTTGAACATGAAGCCCGCAACATAAGAATTTAAACCACACGCCCATCCATCATCCTGACCTTCACATCCACACCTTCGCCTTTACTAATAGGTCTCACAACTGTCAAGGTTACTCATTGCTCCATCAATTTAGATTGGAAAAATTAGGATACTTTGGAATGGAAAAAAAACTGTTTATCTAAGAAAACCTTATTCAAGGTGCTTGACTAGTCCACCCTCAGTTGAGAGAGTGTAAATGCTATTTCTATTGTTCTGGGTGAAGAGATGTCTTAATAAGGCCACAGCGAAAGTAAGGTTGTAAAAAGTTGCAATATATTAATCAGTGTCTTTGTCCTTGATCAAATTGAGCTCTCCTGGCATAAATGCCCTT
Organism: Labrus bergylta; assembly: GCF_963930695.1. Classification (NCBI taxonomy): domain Eukaryota; kingdom Metazoa; phylum Chordata; class Actinopteri; order Labriformes; family Labridae; genus Labrus; species Labrus bergylta. The sequence goes on from NC_089197.1 coordinate 16,806,101, forward strand.
GCTGCTACAGAGACCTATTGAAAAACAATACATTCATAGAAAGAAAACTATGGAACCAAGACATGCTTTCATTTTCAAAGCCTCTGCTTCCTGTTCCCTGTGTTGCCACCTACTTAAGCATGCATGGTCAAGCAGCAGGAGAGTCTGCTCGTTTGTCTCATTAGTGGAGAAGACAGAAAGAAGTATGACTCTCCTGAAATACCTGCCCTTGCCCACAACTCAGGGCAGGCCGAATGAAAGACGACCACATTGAAATCCGACTTTTGATGGATTTTCTGAATAAAACATCGGCAGAGATTGTAAAGGAAGTGCTCAGACAAGTTTGTACGTAAGTGCTCAGACAAGTTTGTACGTTTCTTTATGTTACTGTCATTGAACTCAAACACCTATCCTTGCAAGAAATGTGTGGTTTTTAATAGGGAGTGCTTCACATTTCTGCTTCGTTATTTCCTTCTGTGGCTGATGGAGCTGGCAAGTAAACACTTGAATAAATGTAACCTTACACACATCTTTAATGAGCTGTACTTTAAGAAAAGTTATGAAACCAGTTACAAATGAGCTGACTGCAACAGGTAAAGTTCTAATTTCGTTATAACAAATTACATTTTGGTTGTGTATATGTTAGTTATGTGCCCAGTTAGAATGCACCTCATTTTGCAAGCAACAGACTGTATTATTTGTCAAAAACAAATGCATGTGCCCTACAAGTTGAAATATATGATTTCTGAGTGGTACTGATTACAATCACAACCTTAATCATAAACCTACAGGGGGTCAAACTCATGAATGTGCCAACCTTTCTCTCTGCATGTTAAATATGTATCTATTACTCAGAGGGCTTTTGAAAACATTTGTATTACAAAAGGACCATGCAGTTTAGATTTTTAACTCACAAGAGTTGGAAATGTAGATTAGTCCACCACTTTGGTCCAGACCGCCACTTCTCAGCAATTTCAACAATGTCTATGAAACGTGAAAGGCATTCTTGTTCCCCCAGAGGAACGTCCCAATAACTTTGCTGATCTCCTGACCTTCCTTTTAATACTATCATGATGTAGATTGTTTCTACCACACATCGATGCCATCTGCTGTGAGGCTACAGAAGGCATAACAGCATAAGACATGCCCCATTTCATAACATTAAATGGTTAATTGGTAAATGAACGCTTCAGTGTCTTGCCCAAGGACACTACGACATGTGACTGCAGGAGCTGGGGATGGAACCCATGACCTTCTTGTCAAGAGATGACCGACTCTACCTATATTTATATATATATATATATATATATATATATATAAATCAAAACTTCATATATGACAATCCATAATGCATACAAACTAGTAGTAGTAGTAGTAGTAGTACAAAAAAGATCAAACCACTTCTTCTGGTACATGTATGTGTGAAGTCTCAACCTTTATACGCATCAAAAGATTACTCTTGAAGGACACTTGAACAAACAAGGGAATGATAAAAATCACCTGAGAATAAAAAGGCAAAAGCCCTTCTAGAGTTTCAAGTTCTGACCCTGAATTCTAACCCCATTTTTTTTAAAGAAATAAGACCATTTTGGAATCTGCATTTAAGTGGCAACATTTCTTCTGCGATGGTAAAAGTTTACCAAAGTAAAAGTGAGCAAATACCAAACAATCCACAGAACCAAGTTTGAACCTACCTGGTGCCCTCACATGTTAATCTGTAAACTTTGAAGTCAAGGTTGGAAGTAAATCTCTGTGCACAGATGTAATAAATAGGATGCAGGATTTTCTTTGAAGGCACTCCAGATGTCTTTTTATATCAATCTTACATTGGTTTAGAGGTAGCCGTCTTTCATGTCAAAATCTCATAGCAAAAAGGCCATGGCTTCTGAATTTCTTAAAGATAGCTCTTGAGAACATTCTCATGAATAAAATAGAGACTTAGACTTGGTCAAAACTTTCAAGTTGTGGTTGAGTTGCAATTCTTGACTGTACCTTGGACCCACAACACCAGTTAAAAGCAAACAGATATAATTATACTTACACATACACTTGTCAAGAAATGTGTTGTCTTTTAGAAAACTGTTGGTTATATGTTTTATCAAAACACTTAGTCATACAGACTACAATGAGTCTGATGCATTTTTCACATGGGACTTGAGTACAAAATCTCATCACTAACACAAAGTAATCTTTGTTACCTTCAGCAATGTTCACAAGCTAATATAAAAGAAAACATATTGACAACTAAATGGCCAAAAAAATGAATGGACCGTTCATACATATGTATCATTGTTGTAGTTTACCATTCTAAAAATAATGTTGGAGTAATTGATTGCTGTTAATAAACTGATCTTTTTGACTCAGTTTTTCTCACTATAAACATGGATTTGGGGGCACCGGTGGCATAGTGGTAAGCTAGTGCACCCAATGTACAGAGGCCACGGCCCTTGAAGTGAGCGGCTTGGGCTGGAATCTGACCTGGGGCTCTTTTTTCCTGCATGTCATTCCTCACTCTCTCCCTTTCCCTGGTTTCCACTGTCCTATCTAATTAAAGCGTATAAAGCCCAAAAAACACATGCATTTAGCTCGACACTGAGGGGCTGCATGAAAGGGTCCTAAACCTCCAAGAGTAATTATTTTCCACATTGAGATGGAAGGTGTATTTCCAACGCCAATGGTAAGATGGCCTTTTTTCATTTGTACTGATTGCTAGAAGCCTTGATGTATCATCAGGACATTGCAAGGGTTGGATCAGGATATAAGAAGATTTTTATATACACAAATAGAGTTTATGAGTGACAAGGTGATAAAATATGTTTTCCAAATTAAAGGGTTTCAGTCCTTTGCTGAATATTCATATATGTAGCTTTCCTATAGATGTATGACAAGTCAACCTCTCCACATTTGTTTCAGTTTGCATTACTCAACTAAGAAATAATGCAAGATAAAAGCGAGAGTTGCATCACTGTCTTTAAAGATTCACTGTTATGTTGAGCAAATGCTGCTTTAAAAAGAGAGCGATCATAACATGTTGTACACATGCTTAATAATGAGTCCATTTATAACTCTCAACAGATGGCTGATGTAAACACAGGCCACTACATTGCTACATCCCTGGAGCAGTGTCTAGGTGATGAATAGCCAAAGCACTCACTGTCTGCTCGACCTACTTTGTCCCCAATTGACATAATTCCAGTTCAGGTTATAGGAACATCTATTGTTGTCTGTAAACTGTAGTAAAGTACTTTATCCCTCTGCAAGACTGTGGTTAAGATAGATCCTATATTCCTTCCTTCCTATTCTTATTCATCTGCATGCATGCAGGTAGGTAGATTATGTTAAATGGGATAAACTCTAACACATGCTGGGTGACACTATTGGCTGGGAGAAGTAAACACAATCACAATGAACTGAGGGCGGAGAGGCAATTTCTTAAAAAGTTATATTTAGCTGTCAACATGTGTCATAAAGCTTGAGATGCATGTAAAACTATTTGTGCATACATTATTTGACAGATTGTTAGCTCTATTGCACAACAGTACCAAACTTGACACACAAGACCTTTCTAAGTCATGCTACATAAGTGGAATCTTAACTACTGAACAACACTCTTTCATAAGATTTACAAAGTGGGAAGAACTACAAGTCGTGGCAGTTTCTCCACCCTGAAATTATTATTTTTTTATTGTCACGAGACAAAATTCCCAAGTAGAAGCACCAGCGTCTCCCAAAGAACAAGTTTAGCATTTGAAGGAGTTTTAAATGAAATACTCTTGTTTTATTTTAAGATGTTTGAACTTTGTGTCGAGATAACATGTTTTTTGGTTGATTTGGACGATTTGACAATTGGCTGTTAGTTTTTCATAGACATGAACATGCACCTGAATTAAAATTATATTATTATATTCAGAGACAAGAATCAGGGTTGTAATAACATGAAAATTCATCATTGTGAAAATTGTTGACAAAAGTCCAGAGTTCATACTGTTGAATTTGACATATTTTTATTTTACCTTTATTTAACCAGATAAATAACCCATTGGGATCAGGATCTTTTTCACAAGGGTGACCTGGCCACATACACAACCAAGGGTGTGGATGAATAGTTTATCCACCCACTTCACAAAACTATGAAATACTATTTTGTACGTACATGGAAAACCCAAGCCACCAATAAAAGACTATCTATACCATCTGCAGCTTGCCGCACAATCAGGCTTACAAAAGCACAGAGGCAAGGTTATTTTCTTGGAACTCAAAGCAAAGTTAGTTTTTGGATCAAATTCACATACAAATACAATAACATACACATGAAATTGCAGGAAACAAACAGTAGCTTGCATGTTTTCTATTCAGTTATAGTTCCTCTCCTGCCATTCTCTTCTTCCTCCCAGCCTGTTGAATAAAGTAAAGATTGTTTTTGAAAACCAATTCAGCAGTTGCTATTTGCAACATCTCAGATCTATTCAGCCATACACTCAACAGTCAGTCCAATATCCCCCACAACAATAGCAGTGAGCCCACACTCCTCTCTGAGAATAGGAAACAGCACAAGGAAATATAGGAAACGGGCTTTAGAGGAACATTAGGGGTGGGAGGGAAATACGTGGAAAACACTTCTCTTTTCTCTCGTTGAAACTCAAGGACGCTGTAGCATAACTGACTGTGATGTTTTGTGTGCATGTCCTGCAAAGCAAACTTAGTCGTCCAACACCCTCCTCCCGTGTCGTCTCTCAACCGGAAGGTTGGGGGTTCGATCCTGCAGCTACATGGCCGCTGGGCAAAACACTTCACCCTGATTTGCTCCCTCTGCTTCGGCAGCAGCGTGTAACTGTGTATGGATGGAATGAGATACTTCTGATGGTCACTTTACATAGCAACCTCTGCCATCAGTGTGTGAATGTGTGTGAGTGGGTAGGTGTGACCTGCAGTGTTAAAGCATTAGTAGTCAGAAGATCCATTTACGGGAAATCCACTTGACATTTGCTCATCTTTGAAGTTATCTGGCATTCCTATGGTCTAGTTAGACTGTCTAGCTATCCGGTAATGTGTGCCTTGCTACACACTGAGCTACCGGTATACTGACACGCCCTCTACAAGTCAAATCTTTAAGTGTGTCACTTCATTCTAGAGGCAACACAAAGAAAAGGGACACAAGCTGCTGCTAATTCTTACAATGCAGCATCAGTCAGGTTTCAGTCTTGACTTTCTATAATTTTTGCTGAGGATGTACAACTATAAAAACTTTTTTTATTCTGGAATTCCCAATGCTTGACGTTGTTACTGTACTAAGTTACAAATGTAAAATTATCCAAAATAATCTGAACACTTTCAGGTAAACACATGTTTTGCTTTTCCCTTATACAATTGATATCCGACAGTACTGACAGTAATGATTGCCTTATTTAACAAAGCTCTTGCATTGCAATGATAAACACCTCACAGCAGGTAGCTGTTACTGATGCATTAACATTAACATAAACCGCAGCAGTGGCTTGTCTGGAATGAACAAAAGAAGAAGTGGGCTGAAAGCACTGCTGAACACACAAAGCCAAACACAACTGCCAACAGAAACACCGACTAAATCAACACTAAATCAAGTGACATAGAAACAGACTAATCGCCCATAGAAAGGTAAGTGTGCTGAAAAGAAAAGTGACTGATGATGAAAAACACTCAGAAATGACATACAGTATGACTGCACTTACACCCTTTGGTATTAGCTCTCAATTTGTTCTATATCTTATGGCCACAGGACTGTGAAGGGTTTCATTGTTTAACATTTAAAAATAACATATGTTGACCTTAGTGAAGTTTGAGCCAGCAGCTGGTTGGCTTAGCTTACTCAAATTCTTGAAACATGGAGAAACAGCTAGAATGGTTTCGTCTTAAGCTAACAAAAATATATGTTTCTCCGCCTGGAGCCTCAGTGGGATTATCCTAACGCTCAGCCAGACAACACACAAGCCAAAGCAAAGGAAGAATGGGCAACATTTTACACATCAATTTAATAGAAATCAAGTATATCCTCTGTAAATGTCTCTCTGAGTCATGACCGTCTACAATGAGTAAGAAGCGTGTCAAAGCCGTGTTTACGGGATGGCCTTGCGTTTAAAGTTTTTTTAGTCAAGTACTAAACAAACTAAAAATAACATAGCCTACTCACTGCTTATTTGGATGTATTTAGATCACGGTCATTCTGTGTCAATTTATGTGCATTGTGAAGCTATGCATTAACCAAAGAGAGAAAAACAACAGTTTGTTTTGGTTTCATGCTGGGGCTCAAAGGAAACATCTACTGGATCAAAAAGTCGCACATTCTTCCTTTAAGACAGAAATATAAAAGGGTCAATATAATGCTTAGACCTTAAAGAAGATGTTCATAATGTCTGGGGTATAAAGGAATATTCCTTCCATGTAATATGGAGCCTTGCTGCTGCTGCCTTCTGGACATGCTGCAGGTAAGACGAGGCTGACTCCCACATATAAAGCATTATCATAAACTAGACAAAGAAGGAATTATGGCATGCAGTATGTTCTCCAAATCCCTAAATGGCAGGAATTATTTTAATGTTTCAACACAAAAGCAAGCTATTGCTGTTATTGTGGTTTCTCTGGTAATCCAATTTTAAGCTTCAAGGTTTAGACAACACACACCGATATTGTCTGCGAAAATGTTTAAATTGGAGGACAGGGGTCTTCAAAGATTATAACCTTTTACCCTAGCTTGGCTTAAGAAAGCTTTGAGTAAATCAACTGTTAACATCTTCAAGAGTAAGGATTTAAGGCTGCGTGGATTACTCCGTTTCCGTGGAGAGTGCAGCTGCGTGTGGTCAGAAGGAGATGGATATATGGATTTTCTGTTGTTGTTGTTTTAATAGAGCCTAGTGGGAGCATACATAAACAGAATAAAATTAGGTCTAAAACATCAAAATAGAGCCTTAAAATAGGGCAGAGGAGGCAGAGGAGGCATAAGTGAAGAAAACATCCATAGTGTGCCCATCGTGGCCAAGGTTACTGAAGTTATTACTGTGTTTCTTTGAACATTTATTTAAAGACTATTTGACCTCAATGCGGGTCCACCAATCGCATCTTTGATAAACTTTTTCCAAAAAAAACAAAAATGAAATTCTCTTCCATATATATATAGTCACAATGGATCTGTCTCGCTGAGATACCAAGAGCTGCAGCTTGCCTTTCAAAAATGAGAATCAGCTTGGAGTACGGTGGCTCAACAGGGGACAAATCACTCAAAGAATCTAGAAAGGAGAAGGGAGCAAAACAAGTCTCTCTTGTTTGAACCCTTGGCATTCGAACATGTTTTTTTTTTTCTTCATGTAAAAACCAAATAATTGTTTGGTTTCAGTCATATCTCGTTCTATTTCTTTTTTTTTTGTTTGGTGAAATATTCACAGTATGCTCTGTGGGAGGGTTTGGAAGCGTTGTTCCCTATTGGGAGCTAATATCCAAGTCAGCAGTTCTCAAATTGTAATGATAGAGTGCCCAAAAATGTAATCCCTCCTTGACTGTCTCCCATGGTGAGTCAATGACATAACTGACAAAGCTATTACTTCAGACAAATGTCTCTGGCAAATTCACACCGGGATATCCAAGCAGAAATAATAACACCATCTTTCTTTGAACTTTCAGCACTTCCCAGTACTTTCTTTTCCCTTTTGCTTTCTTATTGTATTCTGAGTTTGAGTGTTTTGGTGCTTTTTGAGACGATGTGCTCGGTGTCAGAACATTGTTGACAACCTGAACGGCATGGAAAGGCACTTTCTTTGAAAATAAAAAAATATAGCTAGAGCATTATCAATGGATACACTTTTGTCTTTTAAAAATAAAATGAACAGAAGACACTTGTGTCTTAATGAAAGGATAAGCGCTCAGTGTTTGGTGAGAGGTCAGGAACTCCACTTCTGGTGAACAGATACGAATCAAGCTAAGGCCATCAGTGCATGGCAAACCATTTTTTTAAGACTAACCCCCAATTCACACATACTCTGTGCGCACCGCGGCCTGCGCACTACCCCGTACTTAGCTGCCACTCTAGTCTATCATTGTGTTCACACAGCACGTGCTGCGGTCCGTCTCTGGCGTGTGCCACCAACGGCACTACACTCTGCTCCGTTTTCAAAGACGCAGCGAGTCTATTTTCGCCAGAGTACGCTGCAGACATGCGTCAAGCTGGACAGAAGATGACAGCCCGGACAGGAAGTCAGACAAGGAAACGCACAGAGCATCCGGTCAATTTCAAAATAAAACACAATATACGACTCGCGATCATATTTTTCATCACTTTATCAACATTACGTCAAAACAGGTACCGAATTAACAACAATGCCTCCTCAGAAAGACAAAGCAACATGTTGTTTGCATGTTTTTCTCTTTATTCCCGCGGGATCTTGTAATTCTCCTGTGATGTGTCATGGGTGTACTCTGCTGCGCTGACGTCCCCGAAATGGATCCAGTGTGAATGGGCGCGAGCCGTCCGACGGAGCAAAACCGTGGCGCTGAAGGACGGAGCAAGGAGTATGTGTGAATTGGTGGTAAGACTAACCAAACTGATAATCACTAGAACATATCAGGTGTTCTATTAATCATCATGGGTTTAGTCTCATAAAAACCATGTAGTTCCATTCTCTTGCATGCTCACATAAATTAGATACAGTTAATAACATTTTGATGTTGCCTACAACAAAAACAATAGGGGCATTACATTAAATACAAGAAACCCCAAATGGTGTTCAAGTTTTAAAGTTAAGTCTTTCTCAAATAAATCTCATCAGTGGTAATAACAAAGAGGCAAGAATCAGAAATATTCTACTGTTCTGGGGACTGTTCATTGACCCCTTACAAGTCTTCTTCATTTACATCTATGAGACTACAGGTACAGCAGACATCCCCCGGCTTTATGAGACGGTGATGGAATCCATGCGATTGTAAAACACTTTTTTTTTATAGTTTTTATGGGTTTACACTTAACTTTACTGCTCCTGAGTGATCCCCAAGAGGCTACACAGACTCTGCAGAACAGGGTCTAAGTACAAATTATGTAGAGGTGCAGTAGTGTCTGCAGAGTTCCAGCCAGGTTTATATGTACTGTCAACGTACCCTTTGTTTATTGATGGCAGCATATTAAGACAAACACATTGAAAACATACAGTAAATAAGCACATGTTTGTTTTAGAGGGTTTTTTACTTCTGGAGTCCAATCATTAATTTTGAAAAGGTCACAATTCATGTTGTGTCTCCACCAGCTAGGAACAGTATGAAGCATTTTATTTCAAATTAAAATGTTTAGGAGTCAACAAGCTAATGTTATCCTGCTGTATTTTCACCACAAACAAGATGTGTTCCGAATTTAACAGTAAATAGTTGCATGTTTGAAATGTTGGTATGTTCAGTACATATCATTTTTACTGTGCTTTCTTTTTTACAAAATAAAAAAAAATAATTGAATGTTTATGTTTGGTGTAACACAGCTACAGAAAGTAAGTAAGCCTTGGCTTGTCAAGGATCATCCACTGAAGCATGTAATCATTTCATGCGGTGCATGCAGTGCTTTATAATGTATGCACATATGTGTATTGGTATGACTTGCCAGAAGAAAGTGACTGTGTTGGCAGTGTAGCTTCGTAGGCAGTATGTAGCGAGGCCATGGACACCTTCACCTCTTTGCAACAAATGATTGATTCTCTATTCCCACAGAGTGCAGATGGCCATGGACCACATTTGGAACATGGCCTTGTCAGTAGGAAAGTATCATTCTGGGCTTGCACTGTGAAATGAGTAAAGGGCCGCTGAAGCAACAAAGGATCCTTGCATTCAATAAAAGATAGGCATGGTATTAACCTTGGGGCTGCTCAGTAACAAGATAATCCCAGAGTCCATAGCTGCCTTCTTTTAATCACAAACAAAAAACAGGCTTATACAAGCCTTCATCATACTGAGCTGTCTAACCTGTATAACATATAATACAGTAAAAGCACTGGACCCTGCAGTCTGACCTCCATACGAGTCAGGTGAAATAATTATTCACTGTTCAGAATTTTTTCATTCCTGGTTGAGCACCAGAAAATGTCAGTATATAATCATTAAACACCTTTTTCTATCAACCAAGTTAAGACACAACATCATCCTTTGGCGTACTTTCATCATTGTTTTATTTACCTGAAATCTTTGAAATATGAATATATTATCAGGAAAAGTAAAAACATCACGTTTCGTTTTTCTAGTTTGATTTTTATTTTCTGCAAATTTTAGTTTCATACAAATCCTTACTTCTGTCTGGTTTAATGTTACACTAATACCAAAACTTGTAAAGACCATTTGACGAAAAATGAAAATTAATTTCCTAGATTAAGTAAGTTTAAGTGATTTGTCAGCCTAATTTTCTTTTTCAAAATTACAGAAGGAACTAGATGTTACTTTATGATTTTCCATTGTTGAAAAATTAATGAAGGTGTGTGCAAAGGAGTAAGCATAACATAGATGTGGTATGCTCCATCTGTGTCTTGTTAATGTTCTCTGGTAATAAGTATATCAATATTATAATACTAGCATAGAAAAGTAAGTTGTGTTTTTCATGTCACATAATGAGATTCTTTCTCAGTAATGTTTTCTCTCCTACATTTCAATTCAAGTGTCAAGGTCAGAAACTCATCAATCATCACACATAGATATAGTATGCCAATAATGGAGCTTTGTGCTGTAAATACTCTCTTCAATCTATTGCTCTCCGTATAGATCTGCTTGACTGCTGGTCTCAATATGCTAAAGCTGATGCTATTGTTATTGATGCTCCCCAACTATCTGTGCTCATCATAAAAACTACACATGAGGCTACATGTAAGACATGCCATTGCCAGTTGACCCGGCGCTGTAACGCTGTGATAGCTTGTTACTTTGTAAAAGTATTAAGAGGTGATATAAGGTGAGATGGTATTAGTCAGAGTAAATCAGGATCACATCACATCACAATGTGCAGCCCTTGTTTTAAAGTGAAGCATTGATTGGAAGTCAGAGTATTGAGGATTTGGTAGAAGCACTTATGGAACTGGGGCTTTTAAGTGGGCTCATTTGATCACAGATTGTTTGTTCATTAGTCACACGCTACCTTAAGGGAAAAGTACAAAGCTCAAAGAAAGGAAGGAAATCAAGTGTCAATTATAGTGTTCCAGATTCGTCTGCAGTCCATGACGGACTTATTTTTGTTTTAAAAGCACTGACTTTGAGCTTTAATCAGTGTCAAATCAATGTGCCTGTTACAAACTACCCCTTGTATTATTTTTTGACAGCTATAAAGAGGTCATTACTGTACTCTGGACTACAGAGCTGTATATTTCTGGTACAAGAGGTTCCCTTCAAGTATAAGTAAACCAACCAAGAACAACCATCCACTTGTTATCATAGTACTATAGTTCAGCTTAGAAAAAGAATGCCCTTCAAGGTGTCAACAATGACTCATGGAGACAATATGAAAAAACTGAAAAACAGTTTCTTGACCCACGTTCAAGTTAAGTATCAGAATCACAAAATCAGACTAAATCAGATGCAGATGGACATGATCTGTCAAAAGCTAATCCTTCAAATCTGTCAAAATTTAGCTCTCGTACAAGTCTTCTTGCTACTCTCTTGTCTTTATGAGCTCATGCCAAACAACTGCAAGGACATGTGGAAATGACTGTTACTAACAGAGGATAAGTCTTTGGCATCACCACTGACAGATGCTACAGACAGACACACACCAAAGAACATGTTGTATGGTAGAGGCAGTGCTGAAGGCAGCACGGGCTAAGATTTGGTGGGTTTTAATCTGGCTAACAAGATTTTTCTTGTTAGCCACATCTTGGCAGCACAGTGATCAGGGTAAAACAGAACTGTATGAACTGACACAGTTCAAATTGAGCCATGTCGAAATGGGAGGCAGACAGGCTGGCAGGAAGGCAGACATTTGAATTTAAAAAAAAAAACAGACCTGGCGTTGATAGTACATTTACGCCTTCTATGTGGCTGTCACATTAACCAAAAGAGAGATTATTTCTACTGAGGAGATGTCTGACAATCTAAACGTTAGTTCAAATTAAACATGGCTTGGTTTATTTAAAATGTTACTTCCACTACAGCATATAAATCATCACATTACAAGCAAATTTGAAATGGAATGCATGATTTCTATTATTAACCTGCTGTTTTACTGTTTCTCCAAATCTATTTGTATAATGCAACCATATGTAAATTTGCATTCTCTTATTACACTTAAGCCTTTCCAGATTTCTCAGTCTTCCTCTCTATTCCTGTTACTCTGAATGAAATTTTTGTTGGCCTCACTTCCCTTATCAACATGATACCATTATGGTGTGACAAAATGCCTGAAATGCACAGTACCACACTTATTTGCATCTCATTTTATTTCCATTCAGTATATTATGATGATTCAACGTTTTCTTTTCATAATTGAATTTCATTGAGCTAAGAATAAAAAAAATGTGCACTGACGCAGTATAAATGTTTGGCCTTTGCTTGTGTCTGTTTTTTTTAATGTATGCATGTTAATGTGTGTGTGTCGGAGGGCTGGGTCCAGCTAGTTTAATCAACTGAGCTTTTTTTGCCTGGTTTCTGTATATAACTGGTGCTAATGTATTTATTCATTAAATGATTCATGTATTCTGCCATACTTCAGTCTTTACAGATATTGTGAGGTACTCTCATGCCTTTAGGACAGTGGATAGAGTCAGAAACTGGGGAGGTGAGAGCAGGGAATGACATGCAGGAAAAGAGCCACGGGTTGGATTTGAACCTGGGATGCCAGCTCTCAACGACTTCAGCGTCTGTACATGGGGCACTCGCACTAACCACGAGGCTACCGATGCCCTGGAAGTTTCATTTTTGTCGATTTTGGCAGACCATTTGGACAAAGTGGTACATCTTACCTCTTTGCTGAGTTTGTCCTGCATATACATGTGTGGTATTCCCTAAAGAAAAATCTCCCCCTGCTTCCTTTTAACTGCCAAACATACATCTCAATATGAAACTTCTCTGGTGAACACATCAGCTAAGGCTCTTTTAGTCTGCAAGTCAGGAGTAACTGGCATTAAAATATCACTTTTTAGATACAGTCAATCTTCTAGCTGATGTACAGGTTTGTTGTATTGTTATCATACAATGTGTCCATTTCATAACTATTAATAAGTAGTTAATGTTACCTTAGGTGTTCCTTAGGTGTGTTGTGTCTGTAGGTGTTTTATAGGTGAGGGCCTCTTCTATATCTATGTGCATCCATATGCACATAGAAATTGGCATTTCTCCTGATATGAAAAAGTGTGTCCACTTCTGTAAGAGGACTAGCTGAGTGGAGAAGGTGGGGTCCTGATCATACTTTTCCAAACTTGAGTGAGCGGTTCGGCTAGTTTAAAATTTGGTTTGCTCTTTAGGTTATGGGGGAGAGACCATGGATCACTGTCAGATTGTATCAGCCTGTCCGTTATGAAGCCCAGTGTGAACAGCACATATCCTGAAGTAATTTCCTTGACAATGTAACACCATGCTGCTAAAGTGACAGACAGACTACTCTCTGTAAGAATCTCCTGCTTGCGCCTGGGGAATGAAAATGTGCTAAACACAGTGAAAACCAATCTCGTTTTTCATAATCATTCCTGGGATTTTCTTCGGTCTCCAAATGCAGGAGTGACATTAAGCCCTAAAACAGCAGGATAGGCCCATAGTTAGATGTGCACCCTATCAAACCACAGCCATTTTGGGAGTCCACTCAGCCTTTGCTATCAACTCACACATACACAAATACACACACATACACCCGACTGCAGCCTGAAAGCTTAAATTAACAAATAACTGACAGACGGAAACATTTAAATTCACATCCCTAAACCCAAATTCTCACCACACACACACACACACACACACACACACACACACACACACACACACACACACACACACACACACACAAAATGTGCAAATATGTGTGTGTGAGTAAGTGGAGTAATAATCTTAAACTCAATTTTAATGTCCAGTGAGTTGAATACAATGCAAAGAATCACAATCAAGAGGCTTAACTGAGGCTGAACTGTAATGGGTCTGGCATCCTCTGATTAAAATGCCCAAATGGATGATACATAACAACTGAGAATCTTCTTGGACTTCAATGTTAAACCTTTACCAATGATAAAGAGATATTGATTACAGGTTGACTTTCAGCTGCTCAGAATTAATAAGTAGTTGAGAGGGTTGAGGGAGTGAATTACTCTGACATGATTAGGCTGTGTGTGATGTTAAGTGTTTAAGGATATTTTTAGTAATCCTGCAGCACAGAATAAGTTTGTATTAGGGTACGACCAGTATGAGATTTTTGGGGCCGATATGGATAACGATATGAGGAAGACAAAAGATCTGATAACGATAAATTGGCCGATACCTTCTTTGATCTATGTTGGATCTTTAGAGATAGAAAAACATAGATTTGTTCAAATGAAATGCTATTTGACTGGTGAATAAATCCAGTAATATCGGAGCATATCTGGGATAAAATTAGCCGATACCGATAGTCACTTTATACGCTAATATCGGCCGCTAATATTGACTGACTGATTAATCGGTCTGGCTCTAGTTTGTAGTCATGTAAAAGGATGTATTGCACACAAACAAGCAACATTTCTACATGCATAAAGACAGATACATGTGTGTGTCCTGAAATCATGTGCAGTTAATACAAATGATCAGCGCTTTATCACAGTACAGCATGTGTATTTGAGGGTGCTTTCAATCATCAATTAAATCCAGTGAGACATATTGTGATGTAGATGTTTGCACAATTTACAGATGTTGATGATCTTACATATCCTCCATTCTTCAAAAACCTGTGTCCCCCTCTTACGGAGCTATATGTGCATCCTTGACAGTGTAAACAAGCGTCTGTGAGTCAATGAGCTGAACGATTTCTGATACAGCTCTACTTTATGCTCAATTCTGTAGCCTATACCGTTGTATCTGCATGTAACATGTAACATGTAAATGTTAAGTAAAAAACAATGCATAAAAGTATTGCCTGTGCACTCATTAACATGCATGATACATATGCAGGTAAACAAATACACACAAAGTTTCAAACTATTGGAAACACAAGTGATGGCAGATAAAATCGGTGAAGTCCAAATTCACAACATGGATTAGATTTTTTTGCAAAGGCATCTACATTTCTATTTCGATATTTTTGTTTGGTCTCCGGATCTGTTTCACACTGTTTTTTGCATTGCCAAACTACGCTTAAAGGCTGCACCAATGTAAGCCAAATGTAAGGAGGCCAGTTAAGACAGAATCCAAAATTGACCTTAACACTTAAAGTAAGATTCTGCAACTGCACCTACAATCTCTAAGTTACAAGCTATATGCAACCACAAGCAATAGGCTATTTTTGTGATACTTTTTCATTTAAAAGTTTTGGAGCTGAAAATGTTTTGTAGCCCATTCATTAAATCTCCACTGAGGACCCCCCATATACTGTAGGTACTAACTTATGCAGCTTGTAGAAAACCCAATGCAATGCCTCATAAATATGTTTCTTCTCAGTGAGTATCATGATATTGCAGAGCCGCAGCATGTTGGAGACTGTTCTATATTTATTTGTAGTACAGGCCCCTGCAACTTATTTCTCTTTTTTTCTCCCTTTATTTTTGAAGCATTTGACCAATCTCTAGTTTTTGATCCATCTTTTCGCCCCTGTTTTTGTTTGCTTGTGTGGATCAAGAGCTCATTATATACTGTATGGCCTGTGGCCAGTAATGACTTGAAAGCAGCAACAGGCAACTCAACTCTGGTTAGTTGTTTCTCTGCAAAGTAACTGGCAGCAATATGCTGTCTGCGCTGGCAGGGATAATCCCTGCTGCTACTGAAGCAAGAGCATGTGTTTGCACGTTGGATGTTGCACTGAGGAAATGTGGGCTTGCATTTCTGGTACATTTACTGGAGCATTGATGGTTACCGTCAAAGACTGTGAAATAGCTGCTGAAGTGTGGCACAAGCATAAGCTTCGCAGGGTTTTTCTTAATGCTTCTGTGATATAATCAGCGGTGGCTTCCAAGGAGTTTCCCTCTCCCTTGGCAGCCCACCATGCTTCAGGAGTTCTAATGATGATCAGCGCTCCTGGCATTACTGCCCTTAAGACAACTTTTTCTCCTCTCACATTCTGGACTGCCGTAACTGCCAGAGTGTACTCAGCGAACCCTTTCAGAAACTATATTTAGTGTTAGAATGGTACTTGATGCTTCTTAAAATAAATGTTTAATGTTGTGTAAAGAGTTGCCAGGTTTGTTTATAGCTGTATGGTCATACAGAGGTGTTAGGTATAACCACAACATGTTAACAAAGGGTTACGTAGGATGGCATATAATGGGTTAAAATCTCTGTGCAGGACAACAAAAACAAAGCAAAAGAAAACTCAAAGAGAATCTTATATCATGTTCCTCACACAAACCTGTCATAAAATCAGGAGATTTGGTATATTGAGTTGTCGTTTTGGGGGATATGGATGTGTCAAATAAGTAGGACTTCAGAAGACCAAAATGTGACACTCTTGTAAGAGCAGAAGTACAGGTCTGAGGTTTTGATTGTTTTCATTTCTGTGATGTAGCTTACTTGAATATCATCACTTATTTTAAACCTAAGCATGGCCTTCTTTTTTTAACCTAGCCAAGTGGTTTTGTTGACTTAACTACGCCAAACTGTCTCTTATTCCCAATATTAACCAAGTGTTTGAGAGACCTTTTTCTCCCAAGATATATTTCTGTAGGGAAGGGTTTATAAATTGTGTCTTTGGTATTAACTGCCATGACAGACATGTTTATCGTTGCCATGGAAACACCCGATGTTATGTCAAAAACCGCTGCATAAGGACGCGGAAACTGCTACTGAAAGCTCCTGACTGTTTCTGTATGTGCCACTGCACTAAAGAAACAAAATGTCAATTTTAATTGGATACACTGTCTGCAAAAAATATTCTCTGCCTTATGTCTTTTTCACTTGTTTGTCTTGATTACGGTCAACTCAGAGTTTGTTTTCATCGGAGCTGGGGGGGAGTAGCAGAGATGATCTATGATTCCCCGCCAGCATTGACAACATCTTTTGTTATTGTTTTGGTTGAGAGCCGCCTGCTGGCAGAATTTACTTAAGAGTGCGTTTTAACATTTTTCAGTCCTACAGTTTTGTTTTTAAAGATTGCCTCGCACATACGTTGCACTTATTTTTTTGTAAAGTATAATGAAACAGATGGGTGAGATCAGTGATGGTAGCAGTGTCAGTGACTACTTAAAATGATAACAGGTAATTACTATAATAGCAAAATGGTTACAATCATGTAAATATCCTTAGGCAGTGCTTGTTTGTAAATGCTTATAATTATAGTGATGGCTGATTACTTTACGAACGGGAGCTTGATTTGTGTATATACTGTTCAAGCTCGTTGAACCTTTCTCTTAGTGGAATCAAAGAGGACGAGGGAATGGGATAGTTGATATGCCGTCTTTGTTTCCTATTTGCATTTGTAGTTAATGATCACAATTATGTGTAATTTCTCTACTGTAGAACAAGAAGTCAAGTCTTCTCAAACAGAACTAACTTGTTTAAAAAAAGGTCTCTGTAAAAACTACACTTCTATCCATTTTGCAGTGGCTGTAGTAAATGGACCATTAATTACAAATATGATGAATGTTGCTTCTTGGATGAGTGACGTCCAGAAAAATGGCCTTTTCTGATAGAAGCACTAAATAATAAGCAGGTTTCTTCGACATTAAAAAGGACAGATTATAGACTGTAACTGGCTCGATCACCTCATTGCCTGTGGCATCCTGATAAAAATCACTTAAGTCATTGATTAAAATGTAAGCAGGTTAATGCTAGAGGTGACTTCTCTCGCTTAGCATAATTTGCTTATTACACAGGCAAATAAACAAACCATTGATCACAGAGGTGTCTGACAGAAAGTAGATTAGATGGAAGGAACCAAGACCAGGTACATGTGTATTACAGGCGCATGCTTGAAATGGTTACAGTGTACCGTGGTCTATCAATCGTAGACACACTGTGTATGCCCAGCACTGACTGATGGGGGTAAGGGTATTATAATAATGAAGTAACAAGTTTATAATGATATCAACCCCAGACAATTTAAGAAAAGAGAGATTTTACAGTCAATCTTTGTGAACACCAAGGCAGTGCAGCATTGGAATACACCGCAAAACACGTAAAAAATGTTTTGACTTCTGCTTAAATGCTTGTCCGTTTCCTAAACTGTTATTTTCTTGGCATTATCAACACTCTTTCTTAACTCAAAGTCACACTTCTTCCCACCACAGTGAAGACACGGCAGTAAGCCGGCCTCACAGACACTGCAAACATTAAGTTTGGACAGGTGTCAAAAAGGCTTGCAGTAAGGGGACGGACAGATGCACGGGTCAGAGCAAGACTGCTGAACTGCAGATGTCAGGATCATCTTTGTTTGACATGGATGGCCTGTGTGCCTCCGCTTTATTTTACACATCCGACTGCAGGCATTGCTGCAGGAAGGGGATATGACTCCAGCTTGAATTGTCGTTGCTGAACTTGTACCTTATATTGAAAAGGCTTAAAAGGACTGGTGTGTGGGCTGGTAATACGAACGTTAGACTGGCAATGCCTTCAGTCATAATGATTTAACTATTTGTTACAATAGTAGTTGAATTTTATTCACAGAAAATAAACAGTATTGGATCTTACTAGGGCAATAAAACCGTTAACAGATAAAGACAAATAACCAATATGTTGCTGGCTACATCGGTTTAGCACAATGTACATCTTTAATCACAATACATTATTTTTTGGTACTTTAACATAAACTTTAAGATATTGATTTATCTATTTATGACATTGCCTCCTGTTTGTTTCTGAAACGAGTTGTGAGGCCAAACGATGGCGTCATTAAAAATGCAGACTCTACCTAACTTTGGGTCAATTTTGTAACAGACAAAAAATGTGCCAGTCTGTCGGTAAAGCAAGCCACGCCCCTAATTATGCAAAATCCGAATAACTTTTAGGCTCAACAAAATAAAAACAGATTGGTTATACCCCCATACAGTGTGAACCAACAAAGAAACGAGCTATACAGACCACATTTCTTTTTTAGAAACCAAGCAGTAACCATCCTTATTTCTTCAGCAAAATGTGATATTTTATTAGGGAGGCTAAACAGGATTCCTTTGTTTTTGTAATCAGCCTCAAGTAGACATTCGAGGAACTGCAGTTTTTATTTTTACATGGCTTCATGTTATCTAACATTTAGCCAAAAGAGCGACACTCATTCACTAATATATTCTCGAAAAAGGTTATGTTTAATGAATATGCATATTCATGCACAAATTTGAACATTGCAACAATATCAATTTCTCTTCCATGCCATCAATGGACTGTTGCAGAACTGCTGCATGTTGTGTTGTTTGTCATATTCACCCATGCCATCATGCATCTCACCAAACAGAGAAAATAATGGGGATGTATTGAAGTGCATCGTCCAGTGCATTTTGGACAAAATGCTGCATAAACTGATCTGGTCCAAAAAAATGATCTGCCAAATGTTGGACAACACCTGGCGGACAGAGGTGTAACATTCAGACATCTGTTCATACTTGAGTAATGGTCCAGGTAATTTATCATATAATTTACAGCCAACTGCACAAACAGTATCGCTAAATAGTGATTCATTACAACAACAGGCTTGACATCCTTAAAGATAGGCAAGAACAGCGATGGAAATATTGTGTAAAACCCACTTTTGACTTGTAGTTCAACTGTTACGTCTTGACATCATAGGAGAGATGGCAGATAAGGCATAGCTTTCTGACAGTGTTATGAAAAGCTTGGGTAGTTTCTCATCTCAGACACAAACCACCAAACAGTCAAACACACATCTACAATTCATTCTTTCTTGTTATGGAGCACTTGGTTCACACATTACACTAGGTGTGTGATGAAGTGGGGACCCTCTGTTTGCCTGAGGCATCCTCACATCTGATGGTTTGAAGACGGAGAGCTTCTCTTTCAGGCTTTGTTTTGGGATTTGGAAGTGTGGAAACTTAAAACTCTGTTTATCCTCGTGTTGAAGGTGTGTCCCAGGATACGACAACTTTTAGGCATTATGTTGATCTTGTAAAATGTTATGAAACCCAAACACGTCTCCAATGAATATACAGCTATTCTACTTGAACAATGTGTCACTCGCAGTATACCCCAAGAGTAGGCTTGTGCCTGTGCTCGGGATTCATTTGATGATCACAATATCAGCTTCAATGGATGACCTCGGCCCTGGTGCAAAGATTTATTGTTAAAAAAAATAGAGAATAAAGGAAACTTTGCTGTTTTATATTTTCACGTTACACTCCATGTTTCAGTCTGACATCCTCTAGAACAAGGAGAACTTTGGCATAGCTCAATAATCCACTTCCCTTTCAGGTGTTTTCTTGGAGAGACTGGAGTTAATGTTACTTTCAGTTCTGAAATTGGTTGCTCAAACCTCAGCCCTTATCAATGTCCTCTCCAAATGCTTCAATGTGGTGCCTTCGCCATGCACTGTGCATGGTGAAGGCACAGTCACATTAAAAGCTGAAGAAGTAAACAAGGCTAGGCTGCCAGAGCAAGTGGGGGAGCAGTAATTGCCTTTTTACGCATGCAACTGATGTAGCTTGTTAACAAACAATATGTGCTTTGCATGTTCATACCACTTGAGTGCATTTATTGAGTACATTTAATTTGAAAATTTGCAGTTTGTTCTTACTACTTGGGGGGGGGGGGAGAAAGAAACATGTAAACACAAACTGTTTGATACAATGAATGTGAGTAACACAGAGGTTGGAAGTGTTCTGGTGTCTGTTTATTGTTTAAACAGTATGGTCCACTAGCATTACAGGGGAACTGAATGTACACAGAAAAGCATCCATCTGATGAACAAAAGAGGCGTAACGCAAATCCGCCGTAATGCAATTACAGCTCTTGTGTCTATTTGCTCTTTATAAATCTATATAAAGAGATATTCAAGTGAAGCCAACATTGGAATCTCACACATTGTCCCCAACTTTAACTCCATTCTCATTTGTCAAGTTTGTGTTGGATTGTAAACAATGGCAATGCAGGAAAAGGAAGTCTTCATTAGGAGTCCTTTAGTGCTAACTGCAGACTCCCCAAAAACAACTTTGACTAGACATCAGCACAAAATTCTCAGAAATTGCAGAGCACTGTGTCAAATCACAGTTTTATCTGACGACTCCATATTAGTCTTATCCCTGCTGCAGTTGCTTCCCTGTCTTAGAAGTCACAGCACGATAGTGAAACAAATGAAGTTCTGATTTAAAGGTCCTCTTTAAAAGGACTGCAAAGAAAACCTTTGCAGTCCTTTAAAGAGGACTTTTTTAATTTCCCTTCTGTGACGCTGCAGAGAACAATTCTATATAGAGTGTGATGGTAAACTCTGCTGGCTGGCTATCTAAAAACAACCACATGTGAAGTAAACTTGTTTGGCATCATTATAGGCCACTGGAAACCGGCATCAAGAGTTACAGTATAATCACTCTATAATTTATAGTATGTGCTTCACTTTCATTTTACAGGAACATGTGCACATTTCCAAGATGTTCAACAGAATGGGTTTTAGCTGCACACTTTAAAATGTATTTTAATTAAAATATCTACAACTGATCTACTGTCAAAAGTTTAGAAAAATGGCCCTCTTGTTCCAGAGAAACACTCTTGAATGTCAATAAGTATTTCAAAATAAAAAAAAAGTTTGGGCAGGTTAAAAGCTTTTATTTTTAAAGAAGCAGCAGTAGCAACTGGTAAAGGTGCCAGTTGCTACTGCCAGTACTATCCAGTTTTCAAAAGCATCTCCAATATTTATCCTATTTTTATCAGGTTTCTTGTTATGGAACTAGAAAAAGCCTAAGGATTTTTAGGTTGTCTAGAATCTATTCTAGAATATCCACTGTGCGAAACTCCCCATAATCCAGAAATGGTTTTACCCGGATATTTCAAAATTTGACTAATATATGATGATATCCGTGGTGGATACTCTCCGATCATGGAATAGGAATATGTCATATCTGGAGCATATCTTATCTCCGAAATGGGACCACTTTGATACTATCAAAATATGGAGTCAAGATATTTTTCTGATATGACTTATGTCGTATTTTGAATACCAAATACACACAATTTCTGGAGTCCGCATATCACATGATACAACCAAAATAAAATTGTGAAAGTTTGATATGTCGGGTATCAGTGGCAGGAAACCTTCAGATATGACTTATATCTTAATACTGGATATTGAAAGATATGATGCTAATCTGATCAAAGTGACTGCAGATACTCACCATTTATGATTTATGACCGGAGCATATATTATCTCCGGATTGGGACCACTTTGATACTATCCGAATATGGAGTAAAGATATTTTTCTGATATGACTGATACTGTATTTTGATTGCTAAATACATTACATTTCTTGAGTCTCCATATCACAATACTATCTAAATGTCTCACCTCAAATGTGTTCAAATCCGGCAAGCTGTGAGGTATCCGTGACCGGAATCTTGTAGATATGACTTGACACCTGATGTCGGATACTGAATGGAGATTATTAAACATCTGATCAAACTGACTGCAGATAGCTCACCTACCGTTTGACTTAAGACATGATCATTTCCGAACTCCAATGACTGACTAACTGAATAAAAATTGAAGGACGCTCACAGTTAATTACTCGTATCCTGATCATATACATCTACGGGCTGCAACCACTGGAATTTGCATTTTGAATATGACCTGTAGTGATATTTTTAAGTAGCCTACACAAAAAAGAAACTTCTTGTAAAATATTTCTTGAGTAATTCCACTTTATCAAGTGGAGGATGCTTTCATATATGACTAATAACCCTATAGTGAATATTCAATAACATGACTAAATCGAAATAAATGATTTTACTCTAGCCCTGATGACAGTGTGGGTTGAAACCACTGCTAGAAACTAGAGTCAATTTGTTAACGATATGAAAGTACAGAATACATTGTATACATAATGCATATATCACTGTGCTAATGTCAAAAATGTACAGTAACCCAGGTAGAGAATAAACATGGTCAGGACATGACAAGTAACATCTACCAAGATTCACATGTGTCAATTACAAGGAGACTTGATACTGGTCATAAAAAATACTCTTTGAAGTGTGGCTGATATGGTTCTCCCTTTGAAAAATACATCTGTGAATATGCAAATATTTTTTATTTCATAAGTTAAAAAAAAGAACAATAACAATTAAAACTAGCCAAGAAACTCCCTGAAAATGTGGTAGTCAAAGAACAGTTAACCAGAATTTTTGGCTGCATGTAAGAGTATAAAATGTTACAATTCACTTAGCAGATGCTTTTACCCAAAGCAACATACATCAGAGAGTAAGTACAATACCAACACCAACAACCAGTCATACACCGCCACTGAAGCAGCGGGAGCAATGCAGGGTTAAGTGTCTTTCCCAAGGAGACATTGGACAGATGTTGCTCAGCTGGGGATCGAACCCTTGACCTTCCTGGTTGAGAGGTGACGACTCTACCAACTGAGCCCATGTATGCATGCTCCGGTGATTTACATTGATTGACACCGTATCCGAGTGGCGAGTTATTTTTCAGCCTTTTCAGTTGTAATATGTGTGTTATATATGCTCATTGGGTGGCTTCATTGCATCGTTTAGGATTATATTTGATGTGTATACATTAGGTACGCTATAGCCTGTCTGGGCACAAACTTTGATATGAGCAGTGTTGTCAACTCCTCAGTAAGGAAAGTAGCTATTGGCTGTCCTAAAAGTAGCTAGAAGTTGCTAAATGATGTCATCGCCTAATTTGCATAATTGGCCATTTGCCAAATATGAACTACAATTTTTTTTTCTGGTTTCATGATTTTGATGCTTGAGACCCACTTTACATAAATCAAGTTTGTCCTGTATTGTAAAATGTTAGAATATAAAATTTAATCAAAAGACTGTGCGAGTCAAATGCAGTGTTTTATTTTTGTGTTGAAGTGAAGAAACATTTACACGTAGCTCTGTAAGCCAGGGCGGGAACAGCAGCGGCTTCGCTCACTATGTCATGAGGACATATTCAAATATTATATTTGATATGCATTATTAGATAGCCTATGGCCTATCTGGGCACATTATACTATATAAACACTATGTATTTAAATTGACACTTTATATTTAGGTTAAAATGTTTCGTTTACTTGCACTGTTGTTAATTTACTGCTCTGTGTCCCTTTAAATTGCCCCCCGGGGACAAATAAAGTTTTTTGAATTGAATTGACTATGAAGGCAAATACGGACTCAGTATTTCACCTGGCATGAAGCATATAAAAAAGGTATGATCCAGATTTGGCAATATTCTCACCCAATACTGGGTCCATATATTTCAATATATGACATGAGGACATATTATATTTGATGTGTATGCAGTATTAGACATATTGGGGCACATTATACCATATGAGGCAAATACGGACTCAGTATTTGACCTGGCATGAAGCATATAAAAAAAATGTCCAGATATGATCAGATTCTACAAGAAAAATAAAACCAACTCCGGATTATGGAGTGTTTAGCGCAGTTATCTGAACCAGTTAGCTTGCCCTCTTTCATCGCTGTAACACATGTTGGTCTTCCATGATAACTGGTCTTATATGTGGCAAACCGAGCACCAGATGGGATTGTCTCAAAACTTCCCTACCTTTTCTGGATTAAACAAAAAAAGATCATTCTTGACCGCAATCGAATCCAGCAATAGGAGGGACTTTACGAGTCCCAGTGAAAACATAAGTATATATACTGAATATAAATGATATTTTGATTTTAACCATGATATACAGCTTTACAGTGAAATTTGTGATATATTCATTCCATGTATTGCAGACCTACAGAAAATACACCTACAGTAGACAAGAACGTCTAGCAAGTATATTGAGAAAGTGCATTAGTGAATCCACAGCCATAGTATGAAACAAAAATGTCACAGGAATTGGATGGTCACCAACCCTCTGTTGTTGTGGGCCTCTCTCCAGCATCTTAGATGAAGGACATGTGCCTGCAGATGTTGTTCGTCACCTATCTTTGCTCTGGGCAAGGGCAAAGAAAGGCAATGGTGTGACAAGGCCATTTGTGGCTCACCTCAGCAACGATGACTAGATTGCCAGCGGTCATGTGTTTTTCCCCGAGGGCTAGACCAACGAAGGGTGTTTGTCCAGGAACTGAAGTTTATCAGGTCCAGTTCACTTCACAGACAAAAACAAAAAAAGAACAACAGAAAACCAAGGCGCTATTCTAACATTGTATGGAGTGTGCAGATTGTTCAATGAGCAAAGCTTTCTACTCTCAGTTCCAAGAATAATTTGTCACAGAACATAATGATAATACCCTTTTAGGTAAGATATCAAGAAACTAATAACTTTGACTATCCATAAAAAAAAATAACCATAGGACCACAGGGAATGTCTGACAGTGATCTGACACAGAAGAGAAGAAATACAGAGACTGAATACAGTGAGATCAAACACAGGTGAGACTGACAGGACACAGGTGAAAACAATCAGGGCAATCAAAAATGGAGGGAAACCAGACAAAGGGGGAAGTAAGACAAGAAACACTGGGGACAAGAACTACAAAATAAAACAGGAAACACTACAGACAAGACTATAGGGAAATGCACACACAGGGAAAAAAGAAACATGAAGATACAAATAAGAAATGAATCAGGAAGCTCTAGAAACATCAACCAGGAATAAGAACAGAAAATACACAGGGTTAAAGGCAACAGGAGGGAAGAAAAATACAAAATAAAACAGGAAATGAATTCTAAACACTGAAATTAACAAAATATTAAAGTAAAGAAGAATTAATCATGACACTATTCCCAGTATGAAGGTAGTTGCAGGAATTACGGTACATCAATATTTTTCAACATGAGGCATGCACTGTCTTGTGATTGAGATTCACCTACAGTCAACATGAATCATGTCCTGACATGTCTGACAAGCTCATGTGTCACATCAAATGTTGAGAAATCTGTCAGACATCACACCACCCAACTTATGTGCTCTTAACAGTGACCTTTTTATTTGTCTGTCTTTGGATAGAACTGGAAAATAAATGTTTAAATAATGAAAATGTTAACGTTCAAGGATTGTAAATAGAAGAACAACTTAGCTGAATCCTACTGGTAAAGATGAGGGTGACATGGGAATATCTAACTTAAATCACATTAAAAGCATTAAAAGACAGTTTTCTTGGCTCTAGAGAGAATTCAATACTTCATTTTCAGACCTTTAATTTTACCACAAGTGCAGAAAATCAGCGATGCCAAAATGTTTTTTTCTCTTTCTTGATGGAAACATCTATTTTTATGTGATGATGACGACTAATGAAAGGTTTTAAAGCTTGAAGACAAACCTTTTTGTCGTACAGGCCAACGAGGCTTGCAGCCAGCCTCAGGCAGCTAATGCGTCTTGACCGTAAATGTTTTGGCCTTTTCTGAGTTTTCCAGTATTTACTCCACAACTGTTAATTGACAGGGCATGTATGTGGCCTACAAATTTATCCATTTATAGAAGTAACACTTAATGTCTGTAAATGTTTTGGCCTTTTCTCAGCATTACTTCTGTCACATGTATTTTATTTGACACTATGGGGATCTCAAAAAACATTTTTAGAATAGCAAATCTGGTGCTCAGAGATGGCAGAACAGAAGTAACCTTGATTACAATATCCTCCCAAGCTCTTGCTTGTATAAAATCTCCCTCTCCTATATGCAACCCCCCTTTCTCTACATATCTACCTCCACGTAACTTGACATTTTGCTTGCTAGTTAGAAATAACAGATGTTTCTCTGATAGTTTGTCATTTTCTGTGGCAACTGCTAAAACTGTGTTGACTGAGGTTGGAGCATACAGAACTATTTCTCCAGAACTCTATATGTCTGAACAATCTGTCCAATCGGCCAGCTGTCTGAAGCCCGACAGCTGACAATTATGCCTGTACTGTATGAGTAAGTATGCAAGTGTCTGATTCAAACTTTTCTCTGTGGGAGCCAGCCATGCACTAATGTTCATGTTTATGTTACAACTGTAGTACAAGTGTACAATTGAGTCATGTACCAAGCAGTTTGATAAAATCCATAAAATAAGTCCAACATACCTGAGAGGTATCGTGGTACCAGCCCAGTGTTTTCTTATTCTGTGACCCAGAGAACACACTAGGTTAGAGATTGTCCACTTCACTGCACTAACTAAATAACAACTCTCAACCTCAATTATACGTCCCCCGCTACTGTAAAAATTGTATCGATCCTCCAAGAGAGCAGAATGGCATTCCATCAGTGTAACTAATAGTGTGCAGGCATGTGAAGATATCATTGCCCTCCAACAGTCTGGTTGACATGTAGGTTGTATGCTGTTGTGTATATCGTCACAGTCAAAGATACACAGAACTCATCCACCTGCTCAAACTGTAACAAGCCATCTGTGCTTCTGTGTTTATCTGTCTTCAATCTGACTAACATTATTTGGTTTTGTTTTTTTTCAGTCAGCAGCATTTTTTATATTTCATGAAAATTAAAGAAGGAATTTCCCGGGCCAATGATTGATGTAGATAAAGAGAAACAGATACTCTGTGAAACAGACACAAAGAAATCCTCACAAATCTAGAGGTTAACCATGAAATAATGTAACATTATCCCTTATTATTATTACCATATTAAATATGTATAAGAAGAAGAGGGTAATGGGACAATAGCTGTGGATGTATGGGCTTCATTCTGTTGATGAATAAGTCTTTACCCTGAACTAATTAATAAAATGAAACAAATATTTACCAACGATGTATCCAAGTATAACTTATATTATGTTGTTTTATCACAGCAGCAATTATAGCAAAAGTACGCCCGCTTTCAGCAGCAGTTCCCACTTCCTTATTCATCAGTCTGTTTGATGGAACAGCTATTGTTTCCACGGCAACAATAAACATGTCCTGTCTGTCATGGCCGCCGCCACAAGAGACACAGATAGATAGATAGATAGATAGATAGACAGACAGACAGACAGACAGACAGACAGATAGATAGAATAGACTTTATTGATCCCAAGGGAAATTCATATGGGGCTATACAACTAGAAATTTACAACGAATACTAACACAAATACAAACAAACCAAAATGAATCAACTTCATCTTAGTACATCCCTTCCAAACAGTTTACATTTGATTCAGTTTATACACCAATATGTACATTACATATAAAGTCTGAGAAATGTATCTGTTATAAGTTACTTTTCACATTCTTTCCTATGCTTTCAAGAGATATTCAGACAAAGCAAACACATTTTTCAAAGAGTCTATTCCAAGAAATTATCCATATGAATCGGGTCTAGGTCAGGAACATGAACTCATGAATTATGATATAGGGTACAGTATCAAATAAAAAGTATGTAATTTTCCACTTTATTCAGTTCTCAGTATTCATACTGTAGGATTCTTTCATCCTCAAACAGCCCTCTTTTTCTGCCTGTTTCAATGTGTAGTATAAGCCACAACTGTGCTCACTGTGATCTTTGGCTTTGAGGCAAGTTATACTTTACATGTTGGTTTTGTTCACATCCAAAGTCTATCTCCCAGGTATACTCACATATGTATATGTGCACTGGCCTAGCCGCATTAAAAAAAAAGTTTAACAACTCTAGAGCATAAATAAATGCAGTAATTGCTAGAGTACAATAATAATGATTGTCAAAGTCTGCCTTTGTCAAAGTATGAATACATAATCAAGACAAATAAATAATAATAGAAATGTCTAATACTAATACTGGAATTCATGCAAAACCATGTAATGCTCTTAAATCGCCATGTGTGCTAATGTGAATGGATGTCATTTACAAGGATTTTCCTCAGCTTTCTGTCATGAGGGATTTCACTCTTATGTAGCTATAAAACATAACTGACAAGAATTATTTTAAATTTTGAAGACATTAGCTGCAATGAGGCATTGAAAGACTCTGTGGAAGGAAGCTTAGCTCTCGAGGTGAAACATTATAAAAACATATGCACAAAGTTACAGATATGTTTGATATCAGAGAATTTAGAAACAAGGTAAATGTTCCACTAACATTTAAAGATTCCTCTTTTGCCTCGGCACATTGTTTTGGAGTAAGAAACGTAATCTCTACACAATCGATTATCAAGTAAAGCCATTCAGAAAAAAGATCAAATTTAAGAAATGAATCTGTACTTATCTTATTTAATGTAATATGCAACAGAACTTTAAATGGAAAAACAATTTAAAATGTCAATGTGAGAGTTCAAGATTTGAAAATGTCCCTTAAGAAAACCGTCTACACCAAGTTTAAAAATTAGTTTTGTCATTTTGCAGTGATGCATGGAGAACATGGATGATAAAAACAAGAACTGAATTCAACTGGGAAACCTAATGTCTCAAGATCATGGAAACTGTGAAATTCTTCTTTAAACTGCGAGTATTGAGTGTCCTGGTGAGACAGTTTTTATCTATGTGCTATTTTTCACTGATTGAGGCTTATTTGCAATGCTAAATGATACAAAATAAACCTGTTTTCAGTGACAATAAGCTTTGCATTAACCATTTTTTTTCTTACTTGTTTACATACTGGAGCATTTTTCTTCTCTTGTTATTTAGTTTTTTTTTATGATTTCCCAGCGGAACATACAAGTCTCATACATTATTATTAGACATCCCTTGCAGCAAGCACTGCTCTGCAATAGCATTGCTGTGCCTCCCTGCTTCCCTGGACAGGTACAGCTCAGTGGAACTCGGGAGGCTGATGATAGAAGTGATGGCATTGCCACTGAGAAAAGGATCCCCAGAGGTATTTTCAGGGGAATGTGCTGTGGACAGCAGAATGGCCTCGATTGCCCCAAGGAAATAAAAAAGAGAGAGATGTGGGAGATGGATTTCAGAACTAGTCATGGTCTGAAAGTCAACAGTTAGTCAACAGTGGAGATATGTTACAAATAAAATGCAGTAATGTTCAGTCCTAAAAGCTTTCTGAATGCAGATATGCAGAGTTTTAATCATGTTTGGTAGAATTTGCTGTCTGGAGAATTATCAGCTTTGAGAGATCTTTTTTTTCAGGAAAGATAATAAGAGAAACAGAATGACATTGGAAAGCTTGGTTTGACTTTGAAAGAAATCCTGCAGTAAAGAAAGATCATGACAAAACCTCAGTGTGTGACTGTATAAACTTCTACCTGTTCAATGGAGACAGTGATAGTGACTACAGCTGTTTAGGACTATCAACAGATATAGATAGATAGATAGACTTTATTTGGCATGGACATCACAGATACATGTGACAAACAAGATGCATTGTTTAGGTGTTTTAGCACAGAAAAATAGTTCTATCTGACTCTTGGAGTCTAAACTCATTTTTATACACAATAAAGTGTCTTGAGGTGCTCCTGCATTTAAAACGGTCAGTTCTGACACATTACCATTTAAGCACACTCTTTGCGGACACTCAGAAAGAAAATCTTTGAGCCACAGAATTAGACCAGTGTTGCCAGGTCCGCTTGTTATAAGCGACTTTGGGCTTGTCTTTCTGTAAAGTCGCTTGCAAATATCGTCAGTCGCGGGTTGTGGGTTTTCTAAAGTGCAGTTGCTTGTTTGGGCTTGCTTTGCTCCCTGTATGAACACCTACTGATTCACTCCCAACTCTCCACAACAAAGCGAAACATGATCGCGATAGTTTGTCCTTTTCCAGGATCCATCCACAACCCCCTTTCCTTGGTTAGCCCGCCCGCCCGATCTGACACGCCACCCATCTCTCACTCTGACATCTCTCCATTAGTGCTAATGGCTGCAAGTGCTAATGATCGATTTCAATCATCGATTTCACTGCTTCAAATCAAAATGAGACAAGACAAACACAAATAAATATATATATATATATATATATTATCAAGTGGCCTCTCTTTTACACTATGTGGTAGGTTAGGTAACCTGTTGGGCTTCATTTTATTTATTTGAGGAGCCAGGTCGCTTGTTTTGAGCTTGTTTCCATAGAGCTGGTTGCTTGTTTCTCTCGCGAGATCTGAACAACACTGAATTAGACCCCCATTCACATCCAAATCCAAGAGCCTTTTTAAAAGGATATGTGTTCTGATTGAGTTAAAAGCAGAACTAAAGTCGATAAATAACACTCTAGCATAGTTTGTTGTCTGTTGCAAGTGTTTTGTCACTTTGTCAATTAAGGTTACTGTTGCATCATCAGTTCCTCTTGACCTTTTATATGCAAATTGGAGGGGATCAAGATGGCAGGTCACAGCTGATGTTAGGTGCTTGGATACAACCCTTTCCATACTTTTGCATAAAACAGAAGTAAGTGCTATTGGTCTAAAATCATTTAAAAGGTTTGCCCATGGTTTCTTAGGTACAGGCCCGATATTAGACATCTTCCAGGAGCTAGGTACTGTGCACTTGTCACTAGCTGAAACAAATTGGTGATGACACGTGTCACCTGTAAGTGTTTTAGCATACATGCTAGTTCTCAACACCTGTCCACAGGAGGGGTTTGAAAGGAAACAATTAAAGATAGGAAGAAAATAATAATAATAGCAATAAGACAGAGGGAAACAATAAAGAGAATATGACTAAAGCATGTTGTTTAGTTACCTTTAGACAATCTGTTTGTGGTCTTCTTTTGTATCAAAAACTGTAAGTTTACAGGCCACTTAATCTTCAATGTAAAAATATTTATGCATAACTGTAACCATATTCAAAAACATATTAATCAACATTTTTCTGAAATGTAAGTTTATTTTGTTGCAGTCCATGTGTAATAACCTTGGTATTGACAGTTAATAAATATTTTCAGTACAGCTAAATATTACACCTAGCCTGCACAATGATTCCTCCTGAGAGTTAGAGTGCAAACAGTCCTTCAGCTGCTCGGGTAGAGTCCCTCATGTTGCAGAAGCCCGTTTTCTGCGCCTCCTAAAGGTGACCTCGTATTAGAGCATTAAAGACTGTTTGGGTGGCAGTCTGGATAAAGGGTGGGTCACATAAATACAGGACCGGAGTTAGGGTCTACCTTTCAAATCAATAGTCCAACAGTTATTTTAAAATAACCACTATCTTTTTTTTCTTAACTTATAATCAAGTGGCCGCCTTAACTCAACTAAAGAGGGATCATGTCACAATGAGTGAATGTGCAGGATGAGGACGTGACGACTACAGTTAGGGCATTCATTCAGAAAATGCCAAATTATCTGTATTATTATAACTGTATGTTCTTGCCCATAATCAGTAGATCATATTTCTAATTTTCAAGTGTCCTGTTTGCACCTTACATATTCACATTTTCTCGAGGAAGCAGAGGAGTAAGAATGGAAGTTGCCAAAAATACAAAGAACTCAAATCAAGTAAATATTCCCACATTGCACCACTGGTTGTTAGGCATTCAAATAAAACACGGCATAATAAACTATGGTTTAACTTAAAACTGTGAAAAATAAAATTGGTAAGGTACGTTTATTATTATTCATAGAGCAACACTCATTTAATACATAGAGCAACTCAAAGTGCTTTACGCAGCTAAAACCTGCAGCATTAAAAACATTATTTAAAAAATAATTTAATTCAAGGCATAAAGTTAAACATTTCTAATGTTAACTGGGTCTTTGTAATTTTGAAGGAGGAACTTCCTAAGCTGTAACTGAACTGGAATCAAAAAGAATACATTTGTTTGTTTATAAAGGGAACCTTTCCACAAATCATGCTGTCTTGTAATTTTGGAAACCAAAAAAATGCTTCTTGTTTAAATTCAAACTAACACCAAACTTAATATTATAATAACCGTGAACTTTAACTCAGCCTGGCCTTGGCACACACTGAAGGCAGTCAGTCCACAGTGGATAGATCTGCTGGAGCTGGCTTAAACGGCATACAGTATTCACATCCTATCAGCAAGTAGAAAACCTTTGCACCCGCGTTACATAACAGTGGGTCACACTTGCATGTGAAATCTATGCAAATGTACCGTTCACTCAGAATACGCAATTAATGGAGAGCAATTAAAATGTGACTCTGAAATGATACGTGTGAAGTACTGCATGTTAATCGTGTGCTCTAGGAATATGAAAGCTCTGAGATCAACATTTTCTAAATATCCTGCTTGAATATCAAAACTGTACAACTTTTCTAGAGGAGCTGTTGGTTAACACAAATTAAAATTCATTGTTATCCCATTCAAAGCGATACCCTTATTAATATTGTATTTGTTTATGCACAAAACAACATAGTATAATGAGCAAAATATGGCATGTAAAGTATCTTCAATGTGCAACTGAACATAATTTCATGACAGGGTTTTGGTGGAGTGAAGTTAAAGTTTCTGGTGAGAAATAGAAGGAGGATTTTGTTAAAATGTGTCTTGCTTTGCTAAAAATAGAGTGTGGTGGCATCCTAAAGTCATGACTTAATGTTACTCTGTGTATTCAGTAAGTACTCTTTGTCTCTTTGCAGCACTGGTGTTATTATAATGAGACATTGGGGTAAAACAGATGAAAAGCAGCCAGTGTAAAATAAACAGTCAACATTGACCTCTTTATAGAAGTTTTATTATTTTAAGGTTTATAATACATAATGTAGATACATCAACTACTGTATGTCATAAATGCTGAGAAAGTTGCATAACAGGCATACTGTTAGTATTTATTTTAACCCAAACTCTGATCTTTTTACTAATAAATAAATTTGGTGCCTAAATAAAACCAAGTACTTTGGTATAACCCAACTGTCGTTACTGGCGCCCCCTGTGGACAAAGTCTTACCTTTTATCTCTTTCTTGACCTTGTCTTGTACAAGTGAAGGTAGTGTTTTGATTTGAATAATCTAGTTTTTTTTCAAACGGTCAAACGTTTTGCTCAACGTGAATCGTTGTTGTGGAAAATGTAAGAAAAGGCTGTTTGGGCAACATGAATGTTTGTCACCTACCCCGTAGAAGCAGTTACAGGCATTAATGTATCTATGTGGGGATTATCAATCCTGTTTCTGAAAGTCTCTTTTGCATTTGTAACATAAAGCCATTGGTATTATTTTCAGATAAATCAGATAAATTGTGTATTGGAAATTTGGGGCGGCATTAGCTCAGTCTGGACTTGGGTTGGGACTTGAACCAACAACCCCCCCAATTTAAGTCCCGGTGCGGACCAAAGTATGTAAGTTGGTCTGGTTGCTGGAGAGGTGCCGGGTCACTTCCTGAGTACTGCCTAGGTGCCCTTAAACAAGGCACCGAACCCCAATCAGCTGTGGCGCGCTCCCTGTGTAGCACCCCACTCTGACATCTGTCCATTGATTGCTCTATGTGTACCGTAAGCATGTCCCAATAACAGAGTGTAAACCAGAATTCCCCCTTTGGATTAACAAAGTATACACTTATTTTATTAATTTTTTAAAGAAATTAACAGCTAGAATGATTAATCCGCAATCAATTCAATAAAGTAACCTAAAAAAAATAGTTAGGGTTAAATATATGAATGTATTTTGCAGAACACTGGGTTGGTTTCAGATATCAAACATAGACTGTTATTTGAAAGTATCCTCTAAGTTTGAAAACTTTTGCCCTTGCTCCGCTGTATACCATTTAATTATGTAGCTGCATTGATAGAAATCTTGAGGATAGATGATTTTAGTTTGAACTGTTTGACCAATCATTACTATAAATAAAGGATGAGCAGCTGGGGTTTCATACTTCTTACCTCGTGAAGTTCTACATCAGAGGACATGAGGACTTTTGATATACAGTATGTCAGTATATTTAGACCCTTTCAAAAGTTTGCCTGAGATGAGAAGAAGAGATAAATGAGAACGCAGCACTGTTTGACGTCCAATGTTTGACTACTATAACAAGCTCTCTGACCTTCAAGAATAGAAGTGTACATGAGGGCCAAGATGAAGTGCCTATCACTACATTTTTTTTCTTCTTCCTTCTAGTCAACCTGCATAAAATAATCCCACAGATCGAATTTCATGCCATACTTTCGCCTGAATTTTACCGGAGGACATCCTGTTTCCCATTAAGTCTCTATTGATTCTTCCCCCACACCCTCATCAACCCACTTTTGCAACACATACAGTACACTTAGACATGTGCTCATACACAGTTACACATAAATACACATTTTCTTGTGTCAACGTGAGACTTTTAGAGGCAGAATGTAAATGAGTAAATCCCTAAGGTAATTAAAAACCAAGCCCCTAACTTATTGCATGAAGCTTTCCTGGCTAACAAACACCTGCGCTGTATCAATTTGGAAGGCTTTATTTGTATATATTAATGGAGAGCAACTGTGTTTAGTTAATTTAGGGATCATATATTCCATTTCCAGCTGGGCATGCACTGCAGTGATTCTGTTAACTGTAAAGGAGGTGTTCAGTTTAGAAGGGAATTTACATAACTTAATCATTTGACCTTGAAAAATATGTGGTTTGCAACATGAATGGCTCATGTGCAAAGTGAAAACAGAGCCTAAGCTGTGATGTCAACAGAGAATATTGTAGAAGAGAGTAATGAGAGGTTAAGAGTTTTATAAATTAAGGCTAGCAGTAGCCTCTACTGCTGTTGCTGTTCCCTAAATCCAATTCTTGTATCATGTTGCGTGAGGGCACTCACTCTTTCTGCTCAGTGAGCGTGGTGAGAGAATCAACTTATTGCAATCAGGTGTGTGTGGCACTGATTGGCTTTGATTAAGCCCAGGTGTCGGGAGTTTTCATATACCCTGAGTCTCCAGTGCTCTGTCCTGACTCATTATCTCACCTTCAGAGGTAGTGAGAGGTTCTCCCTGTGGTTTCTTGAGTGGTTGTGTGTATCTACGTATAAACACCATCTAAGAACTTTCTACATAAGATTTCCGTTGCTGGTCTCCCAGTGTTTAACTTGGGGTGCTGGATATTTTTGTGTCTACTCCAGTATTTTGTGTTATCTAAGGTCATCCTGGCAGCCTTTGCTTTTTGTTTCCTGTTTTCTGGGTCTCCTGGACAATTTTGGTTTTGAGTCAGCTGCTTGGCAGCAGTGGTTTATTTAATCCTTTTCGGCGCCTTATTTAGGTTAGGAAGCCTGTTGTGGCTCTAAAGAGTTTTGATGTTTCTTCCCCCCCTTTCCAATCTACCGCTATTGCGATTTTGTGGTTATCCATCTGGGATAACTTTGAGACACCCCTGGTGTCAATGTTGTGTTTTACAGCCCAAATCAGCTCCGCCTCTTTAGCCTTTTCCTTTTAACTGGGGAATCTAGAAACCCAAGAGTTTTAGATTGAATCCCCCCCAATCCTTAGTGGCTTCAAATGGCTTTTATGTTTCTGGTTTAGGTAAAAATTGTCAAAGTATTGGGATCCTGGGGAGCATCAGTCAAAGCATCAAATGAGCCTATGCAGATTTAGAGAGATGAAACCTGAATTCATGTTTTCCATGTTTCCGAATTAAAATTATCATATAGTATGAGTAGATTTGGCCAGTGGCGCTGCTTGTCAACAGGCAAGGTAGGCAACTGCTTGGGGCCCCAGACCTCTAGGGGGGCCCTGATGGCTCACAAACATTAAACCACAGCAGTCACCCAAAATGTGCAGACTTTGCAATGATAGAAGGAAAGTTGGGCGGCAGTAGCAGTAGTCTGTAGGGACTTGGGTCGCCGGTTCAAGTCCCGGTGCGGACCAAATATGGAAGTTGGTCTGGTAGCTGGAGAGGTGTCCTTGAGCAAGGCACCAAACCCCCACCCACCACCAGCTCAGAAGCGCCTGCTGGGGGTGGCTCCGTCACTCTGACATCTCTCCATTAGTGCATGTCCATAGGATCCTGTTTATGCATGTGTGTATATTTCAGCCTATGTGTGTGTTGCATGTCTTACAGAGTGTAAAAACAGAATTTCCCCTTGCGGGATCAATAAAGTAAATCTTAATCTTACTCTTAAAGGCCCCATCTGACAGAACTCACTCTCGCTGCGTGCATTATTACTGTGAATACCAAAGTTTGTCAATGAAAGTCATCCACGAAAAATTAAGATAAATTATGCGTCTATAGGAGAGGGAACAGGAAAAGGGTTAGGAAGAGGAGTAATCGTTGGGACAATGGCAAACATAATGGGGATAACTGCGAGTTGTAGGGTCCCCAATTATTTCTTGCCTGGGGCCCCAACAGACTCTAGAATCACCACTGGATTTGGCACACTTTATATACCAGTTTATTTTCTATATTATACTAATTACTTGTTGAAATTAATTGAAATGTTTGAGTAGCTATCATTTAACTTCATGCCAAGATCATTGTGTCTTACACTAGTGTATTTTTTGGGTGACCAAGGACCCTGGCTGGTAGTCCAAATGTTAAGTATGGATGAATGGTTAATCTAACTCCTGACTTTGTTGAGTACTGCACATTATCTACATTCAAAGTTGTAGAGATGTCTATTAAGTCATGTATTTTAAACTACCCTACTTGTGATCATCAATCAACAAGTGCAAATCTGTATCAATTTGAATATACATTTGTACGATTATAAATGTCACACCTATACACTGATAAAAGCTACTCACTTCCTTGTTGCCAATAGTGACAGTGTAGTTGCAAACTTAGATCTACAGCATTGAGCATTGTGTGCTTGTGCTTGAATGCTCTTATCCTAACACAGCTGGCAGCCTGTCTTAAAGAGCAACTCAACAGCCCACCTTAGCATGAACAAGCTTCTTCTAAATATCATACTCTGTTAACCTGGATTAATTGACTGCTGGAACAATGAACCAACCTAAAAATAATTTACAATTGATACTTTTTTTATTCAAGTACAATAACTTTGCAAACAATACAATACTGTGGATTCTTGGTATCCCTTTATTTAGCATCAGCTTGAGTGATGTACTAGGAGAGATAATTGTTTACTGAAAGGATTGTGAGCATTGTTTTTTAAGTAGCCTCAATATCCTATGAACTGTATGTAGCAAAATTCTTGGAGATTCCAAACCACATTCAAGAATGACAAAACTGCTCTATTTTGCAAAATTGGAAAAGGCCCCTGTTTCCAAAAATTCAATCTTATTCATCATGAGTGAAGCCCCGAGTTTATCCCCTCCAGGATATCACACATGATCACTATCTTGGCTTTCTCCCCGTCTGTCTCTTTTTCATGAACCAGGCAGAAATGGCTAGAAATCAGAGCTCAAATTTATAAGGGAAAGGTTCAGATCATTTTCAGATCGTTTCTAATGTAAATTTGACATTACTTTAAAGCAATTTGAAAAATAAACAAAAACAATTTTTTTGTGGTTAGTGTCGTATAATAGAGTTGAAAAGATTTTTGTATGTTTGAAAATCACTGTGCTGTAGCTTGAAAAGGCAATTACGTAACTGAATGTTTGCAAAGTGGAATGAAATGTCATATGTACTCTCTTTTTATATATATATATATATATATATATATATATATATATAGTCTTGATGTTGTTTTGGTATTTGGTACAGAGTAAATTCACTTTTTGTTTGCTTCAATGCACACCATGATGAAAATGTTTCCTACCCCACCTGCTCATTAATCAGGACGGTAGTGCAGATGGCGTTCTTTGACAGTGAGGGAAACATGGAGAGCTATCAACTTTTTGCTGCTAATTAATCCTTCCATTCTTTGTATGGAATTGCAAACCACATGAATTAGAGTATAGGGATATAATATATAATATAATATATAATATACATAATTACATGTAATTTAGTAGTGTCCCCTTTTTCAATTTCTTTGAATGTGTTCTGATTGAAACACAAATAGATCACAACATAATCCTCTAATTTTGCTTTAATTCTAAAATGATTTTTTTTTTTTTTTTTTTTACCATTCTCAGGTTATTGTTGATAATTGTAACCTAGAACACGGGAACAGAAAACAGTTAAGCTGGGGGTATTAAAAAACCCAGCCATGCTCTTATATTAAAATATTGATCAAAACAATCTCTAAGACAAACAAACCGCATAGTAAAGGAGAGACACGCAACCTACATGCTGCTGAGACCTCCTGAACTCCCAACAGGTTGCCTGGGGTGGAAAAGAATATTCATAAACTAGCTGAGCAAAACTGAGCAATCAAACTACTGTGACCAAAGCAATGATTCATTGTTGGGTAATTGCTGGCCATCCACACACCGCCAACACAGGCTAAAATACCACCATCAGACAGGGCTCTTGGTGCTGCATGAATACAGACATAGTCCCTTGGTTGGCTCAAATTTGCAAACAGCCTGTTGCTCTAAAACCAAAACTTTTGTCCTGAAACTTTTCAAATCAGGCTGTGTCTAACCTTGAATGGCCCTAAATAAAGCTGTGCTTTCTTAACAATAACTCAAAAGGGATCATATTTATTTCATATAAGCCACTCAGCACTAGGTAAATATAAAATCTATAGTATAATTTAGAGTCCTTATTCTAACCTACAAAGCTCTAAAGGACCATGTGTCCTTTCTGAAAAAGCTTATAGTGCCCTATTATACCTCTAAAACCTTTTACATACAGAATGTAGGCCTGCTTGTGGCACATTTAATATCCAAGAGTAATATGGGCGGTAAAGACAATTATCAGACTCTCTCCTGTGGAATCCTCTATCAGTTGGGTTCCAGAATTAAATCATCCTTTCTACATTTAAGTGATGGCTTAAAACTTTTTTTTTAGATCAAACTTTTAGTTAGGGCTGGCTCAGGCTTGGACCAGATCTTTGTTATATTGCTTTTTAACTAAAACTACCTCCTTTAATTGCATCGTCTTTGGAAAATAGCTTTCATCTTGCAGGTTTGTATCGTTGCTGAGGACAGGCTGCCGTCTGCCTGTCTGTATGTCTTTGTGCATTTTTCTCTCTGTCTGTGTCTCTGCCCCACTTCCTTAGCCCATCCAGTCCAAGGCAGGCTGTTCACCAACTGTCTGGTTTCTGACTGATAAAATAAAATTGTTCTTTGCTACTGTTACCAAGTGCATGTTCATCATGGACTAATGTTGAGTCTTGTTGTACAGCACTGTATGACTGGGACCTGCACTGTACAGTGTAATTAAATTAATAAGGTGATTTGGTCTCATGATCAACATAGTGATTAACTGCTGGATGATTGATTTGTTGACTGCAATCTCCACTATCAAACATAAGTGTTCAACATATCACATTCACATTTATCCCTTCTTGATCTGGGGCACTAAAGATCTTGTCAGACCAAAAGCCAACATCATTTTCACCTCACGAATAGTTTTCATTTTGTTTTTTGGTTCACTGGTAAATGTCCATAATTCAATTTAGGCTCTTATTAAGATGGTAAATTGTATCAGAATTAATATTGGGGAACAATATCTGAATGAAACATGACTACCACCCAGTAAACATAACTAAGTACAAAATAAACACATTTTTACTATTTAGAATTAAGGCAAAGTACAGGAAGAAAGCCTCCTGACAAGAAGGGTAGAGTGCTTCAAAAGCTACTATGAGTGGTTGATAAAAAAACATAGACCTTAAAACCAGGGCAAACTTTTATTCATTATGGGGCACCATGAACATCCCAGTAGGACACCCTTGTAATGTCTTGCAGTCCCAGGGAGCCACCACAAACAATTCAACACCTTAAGATCTCTGCTGGTACTTCTTAAAGACATGCCACGTATCCAATCGATGGGAGGAACACTTCATTGGTGAGATGAGAAGAACAATAGACTGCTAGAATGGACAACTACAAGAACTAGACAACATCAACTATCTGTGGAAAAACTTGTACTTTGCCAAATGTATCAATCTGGCTGAGAAGAGGCTACACTTCTATAAGACAGACCAAATTCATTAAAGATCTTATGTGGAGGCTATTAGAGGATTAACTGCAACTAATGTTGTCACAGTAGTCGTCTTTGTCCTCATTTACAATCCAACTTTTTGGTGCTACTGAGTTCAATACAAAAATTGGGGGGACCACAAATAACACAAGTACTTCACACCAGCACAAACGTCCAGAGCTATTAAAATGCCAACTGCTGAATAAATTTAACCTCATGGAAATCTCCAAATTATCCTTAGTCCTACCAGTCGGTCCCGAGTCTGCAATATTCATTAGTATATTTGACTGTTTCACATCTGTATCAACAGTATTGCCAGATTTGAACAGGGGTCAGGGCAAAATGAAGAGCAGTGAAATGCTTGAACGCACTTCATTCTTGCTCGTACTTTATTCTTGCTTTCATTCTTTGCAATCCAGGGGGACTAATGCAGTGTGAGTTTATCTAGCACAATAGAACAAAGATACATGAGAATCACATATTTTTCTGCCAGCCCATAGTGGAAGTTAATGAAAGATGTTTCATTGTGTATTTCATTGTGGAGTATTTTTTTTTCTGTTGTTTGTCAAATACAAAAATTTGCAACTTTCTGTTTGGGTTCTAAAAACAGTTCATATGTGTGGTCCCAAAAAGGCAATTGTGATGATTGAATATGAGTTTAAATATGTGATTGAAAACATCCCTCATTTACTGGCCACATGGTCTTTCACTGCCAGCATGTGAAATTAATGACTTTGGCAAATCCAAATCTGTTATTTGATCTAGTTTTTCACAGCAGATGATGCTTCTCCATGCCTGTGCTTTTAAATACACCACTGCCAGCATGGCCCTGTATGCAGGTACAATCTCACAATCAGGTGCTTGCAATTTGGTGTTGACTCCAAACGCACAGCTGAGCAAATACCGTTACTTTTTTGGCAAGAAAAGATAAGAGTCAATAATAAAAATACAAAAAAGAAGGCAAATTATTACGGAGAGGAAAATCCCTGTGTGAATTTTAATGTATTTATTTTATCGAGGAGGGACAAAGACAATCTATGAAGTTTTGTCTCTAGACTGGGGAAAATGATAAAATCTTGTTAGATGTGTTTGGTCCCTTTCCTGTTCAACTGATGGCCATCTGACCAAGCCACGGATGGGCGTTCCATTATCTAAAATGGTTAGGGCCAAATATAATGAATTTTATACAGCAGGAAGTGTGTGCCGAGGAGGAGGAGGCCCACTTCTTCAGGTTGGTTGGCAAGATCTCCAGGGCAGAGCTCTGGAAGGCAGAGTCTTTCCGATTCAAGTTATTGGTCCATTTTGTGTATGATGTCCTTCCAAGCCCCACCGACAGCTCTTGGTTGACCTATAGAGAGACAGCTGAGGTCCAAGCAAGTGATCTTGATCGAGCTGACCGTCCCATGGGAAAACCGGATGGAGGAGGCTCAGGAGAGGAAAAGAGCTAAGTATGGGGTTGGAAGGCCCGCTGCGACTCTGTGGAAGTGGGATGTCGGGGCTATGCAGGCCTGTCTCTTCACTGAGGAATAAACTCAAATAACCAATATGGCTGCTGCTAAAATTGACCACTCTGCGTTTGCGAATGAGTCAGTATTTATACAACTAAAAGGTGGCTGGATATACAAAGTTTTGTCTTAATATGATATGAACATTATAATGTACTCATTATAAAATAGCAGCAAGCTTTAAATGAGGTGTGG
The DNA here is from genome assembly GCF_963930695.1 of Labrus bergylta. Classification (NCBI taxonomy): domain Eukaryota; kingdom Metazoa; phylum Chordata; class Actinopteri; order Labriformes; family Labridae; genus Labrus; species Labrus bergylta. The sequence continues at coordinate 16,848,730 of NC_089197.1, forward strand.
AATTGTTCAGTGAGATGTTTATTTATAGATCAGGCTCACATATTCAGGTAAGAATCTGTTAATCTAATCTAATCTAATGCTGCATAGCCTCCTGATAGTGGGAGTGCAAACAGTCCTTCAGCTGCTTGGGTAGAGTCCCTGATGTTACGGGAGCCAGTTTTCTGCACCTGCAAGTTAATTTTTTCCATAGGCATTTTGGTAATTTTGATGTCAGTGATAAGATTCCTTGGTAGTAATAGAAGTAAGAGAGTAAGGCATGTTCAGGCTGTCTATGCTAAGGGATTTGCAGGGTTTTAGTGATTTTGGTTTTTTTTTAAATTGGAGGAGGCTCGTGCAGAGGTCTGAATTCAGTTTGTGGTTGCATACAGACCACTTCTGTATCAGTATCAGTCTCAGTCAATATCAGTGTCTCCTTGTTGAGAAATACTTTATGGAGACCAATGGACTGAACAATAGTCAATTTACATCTAATTATTATTGGTCCATTTCAGGACCACTGTTGCATGACATCATCCGTCAGTGTTTCCTGTAGCATCATACTTTAACTTTCTTGGTAAGACTATATGATAATAATATAATGATAACAATAATACAAATGGTTTGGGGTGCATAATGACTCAAAGGCACTGCAAGAAGTTCTTATGACATGCCCTAGCCATGTCTATAAGTGTGTATGTGCATGCATGTACAATACAGAAATATAGGGAAATGTATAACAAGATCTATTCCTTTAGTGTTTACTGATCAGTTTCAATGTTAAAGGACTAATGAGAATCATTTCTTGGAAATACTAGCTCATGCAGGAATAATGAGACCCTGCTTTCCCTTTACTTAGTAACTCTTGTTTTGTTCTATTCAGGATGTAAAAGCATCAGTCTTTGGGCAATAGCACTTTATTTCTTTGATTCAACCCTTTGTTCTCACTAAAGCTCCCTCTCTTCACTACAGTACTTCTCTAGGTTTCTGAACCAGCACTGCTCTCCTGCTCATGTTGAGCTTTGGGTTGAAATTATGATTGTAGATCTGTTTTCCGAAATAGCTGTGGTACTTGCATTATCACCCTTTGTGAAAGGATCAGAAATAGCATCACTTAAAACGTGTGAGATTCAAAAAGTCTTGAAAAAGTTCCAGAGCATCAATACTTAGGGTTAAGGTTAGCCCAAGTGACCAAAACTCAACTTCTTATTGCAAATGTGCTTCCCTCATCAATCTGTTCTCACACCAACTATTATTGCAAAATTGAATTACCAAAAGAAAATAATTCTGAACAAGGCCCACGTTCCCATTGTAAAAGGTTAAAGAGCAACACTATAAATTAAATTAGACTTCTTAACTTATTAAACTGTACCAAACATAATAATACTGTTTTCATCACTCGGTTTGCAACTTGTTTTTGTAATGGTCTAGGTCTAGTAACTTATCTCGCCAATGACCTAGAAAGTTGGTATTTTATATTCCTGACAGGTTCAATGGCTGTGCTTAGTGACAATAATCTCTAACAATTGCATGGCAAAAGATATTATTGAGATGAATGTGAAGTAACGATACAATTGTGACTAAAATGCAAAACATGTTAAGATAAAGCAAAACAAATTGTTACAAGGGCACAAGATAACTCATTGATTAAGCAGATGATTAAGAGCAGTTCACAGCATTCACTTTCCAATGGGAAGCAAATGGGACTTACAACCATGTAGTATGTGAAATGGTCCCAAAAAAGTCCATGTCCAACTTTCTTGCACCCTGTGTGCTGCAGCAAACAGAGCTACCCTCAGCTCTGTAAATGTGATTGCTCTGATTGGCAGTATTAGCAGTATTTATTTTTTCTCTACATCCTAGTAGCATTTGCTTTCTATACAGCACTGCCAAGGATATTAATCACCTTAAGAGTGGCATATTTTATTGTCATATAAGATCACCACAAGGAGAGATATACGGGCTACACTTGTAGTTGAAATGTACTTTCTTTTATATGGGCTGTGATTTGTATCCTCGAGCTTCTGGAGAATATATGCTTGACATAATGACTTGCTAGAAACAGGATTACTTGAGTCAACTATAAATTCCCAGTACCAAATGTCCAAGGGAATGTTGTAGGCATTAAATTTGACCTTAAAGTATCTGTGCTTCATATTCATTGAGTGAGTTTAGTGAGTTTTGAACCAAGAATAAAGACATTTCAGTCGATAAAAGTCTATGAGCATGGAACTAAATAACACAAAATTTGCCAAGGGGAAATACACAAACAACAGTTGGTCAACATTGGTGAACAGTTATGTACATATGCTAATATGACATAGTGATTAAAACATTTTTAAGCTTTGGCTGTATTAAAAAACAGTCAAGAGTGACTGATGGACATACTAAGCTGATTTACTGATTGTATCTAATTTCCAATTGTAATTTGTTTATCTTGCTGCATGCTACTGAGTTATTAAACCGATGGTAATGATGCATAATCAAAATGAAATTAATAACCAGTTCGGCAAGGTAAACAAGAATTAATCAACAAATTGTCAGCGCAACAAAAACTAGACAAACACACATAACAAAATGAGCATACATTATTGCGGTTGTATTTACTTGTATGTACGTCTTGCTGACCAGTTACAAAGTCGATTGACTTGTCACCTCAAACCAAACTGGACCTGGGACATGATTTATGGTCAGGCAATTGGGTAATCAATTGTTTATGGAAGAGTGTCAGGTAAGACATGAGTATAGTCAATATTTATCATAAAAATACCAGATGTCAATCCAACAATTTATAGCAAGAGAAGCCTTAAAGCCTCTGGAAACCTGACTTGAAAAAAAATCCATATGTGATTTCAAAATGGTATGTATCATTAAGCATCCACAAAATCAAAGTGAAAATAAACAAACATAACTATTTGAAAACCTTGTCAAAAACTTTGCTCTATGTCATCTCCACACTTTGTTTTCTGTCTCTCATCAGCTGACCTATAGAATAAACACAAATTGGTCAAACATATGTGCTTAAAATAAATATCACAACACAAGATTACAAAACCTCATCACAAAGCCTTTGCCCTCAATTATAATTAGGCTATACTAAAAATGTTACAGTGAGACAAAGGCTAGATGTCTTTAAAGCCTGCCAAACATCTGCCTTTTGAGATTCTGCTGCTCAATAGTGGGCTGGAAGAGAAATCTCAGGCAGTGCAATAATGGAGTCATCCCTTCGAGAGAAATCTGTTTACTTGTAGGTGTACAAAGGAAAACACATACATCAGTACACTGACGATTGCTGCGGATTTCTGTGTGAGCCAAAGTTATATTTTTCAAACAAATTGACTTCCAAAACAGTCACAAACTGTGAAGACTTTGGTGCTGTGAACATAAAGCAATATGGTAAAAAATAGATTGGTTGGGGTGCAGAGCTGATGTGCACAGATATTTGCAGACAATTAGGCACTTTATTGTTAAACAGGCACCATCCAAAATATTACTCCTTTCAAACCATGCTGCTGCTCACTCGTTTTCCTTTTAATTTTCCAATTAAGTACATCAGCAGGTGTTTACTGTCTAAAAAAAACACTGAGGGTGCATTCAATTTTTTTGATTGCTGGAAAAGATACGTTATTGCAACAAAGCAATTGTAGGCAACTGCACTTCAGAGTCCAGTGAAGTGAATTCTTTGTGTTTTCTGCAACCCCCCAGGAGATTGTGAACTCTGATTAACAGGCCATTACTCACAGGCACAATCTTAGAGTCAAAGAAGAAAAAATTGAGGTCTTACATAGTTGTGCATGGCATCGCTCTGATCAATATGCTGTCTGTGTCCTGCTGAGAGCTGGTATTGGGCAGCTGGTGCAGATACAAAGAGGCTCAGCAGGAAAAAATGGGGTGAGACAAAACAAAGAACAATGAGGCTGGGGACTCTAGGAAAGGTTTTAATTTGAAGCATAAGAACAGTGGGTAATTAAGAGGATCAGGACCAAAACGACAAATTACAGTGACAATTGTCGATGAAAGAACCACAGTATGCTAATGTCTTGATTCGGTGGCTGCTGTGGATTGTACATTTTTAATGTACGATAAATCCAATCTAAAGTTATCAGATTTGAGATTTTAAACAAAACTGTGAGAAGTACTGAATGTTGAAATGTAAAACTGGCTTTAATATGCCAATGCTTTTACCATTTTGCGAACTTGTACAAAAAAATGAAAGCAAATCTAACAAGCAATTGTTTGTAATCGGTTTGAATTTGCTTCGGCATGCTGTACTGGCAATATATACTCTGTTGGCTGTATCATACTAGGCATGGATTTGGGATTTTTAAGTTAAGTTGGATACTTACATGGCTTTGCTTTTTAATTTTAAAGGCCAGATTTAAATGAAAGGTTTTTGGCTGTTATGCCTTAACTAAAAATAGTTTCACATTACACAACATTTAAAAATGTATTTTAACTGAATATAATGTAAAAGGTTTCTCGTGGCCATATCTGCAAATTATTAACAATATTATTGCTTTCCTTAAAAAAAAGACAAATTCAATGAAGACATCTTCAAGGGAATCATCCCAAAGGATAAACTTACCCACATTATGTTCAACCACTTAGCAGTCTGATTATATGCCAGATTGCAGTGGTCCAATGAGACAAGGAAGGTCACTTAGCTCTAGCTGCCTCCATACATGTAAAACATTTGAAAACAATAAGCTGTATGGTGCTTTTATGGAAGTTAATTATTGATCCCTTTGAATGATTTCTTTGGATTTTAAGAAAGACATGAGAAAAGATGGTTCAAGAGCCATCATGTTCATGTCACTTAAAAAGCATTGGTTTGACATGGACTGGGATGTGAATTGCTGTTTTAAATTATGGTCATTTTAAGTAGTCCAAGAAAATAGAGATGAGTTTACGGAGATGAAGATGAAATTTGAAAAAAAAAAAAAAAAGTAAAAATCCCCAGAATCACTAAAACTCCCTGACTTAATCTGAAGCACTTCTGTCACCACTTTGACCTCGCTGGATAAATATACTGTATACACATCCCACAAGGAAAAGCAAGACACATGGAATTCATATCTGCTGACCTTGAGAAACAGCTGTCTCTTTGACAGTCAATAGAGGGCTTGACAGACATGGCATACAATTAAATTCACCAAGAAATAGGAAAACAAATGGTCTGTCATGTCCCTTGACAGATTCAGTAACAGTGTTCTGTTTATCTGCCCCACTCATGTACAGCATGGTATTCCCCAGGGATCCATTTTAGGGCTACTGCCATTTTCTATGTACAAGTTTTGGTTGGCCTCCATATTTCAGTGTCACATTATTCAAGCTTCATTTTTAAAGTTACACAGATAATACATGACCCAGAAAGCCCTTGCAGCCCCCATCCTATTGTAATCCTAATTTGCCACATCTTAATTATCTGTCACCCATTAACTAAGGATTGTGATTGTATCAGTTTGTATCATGGATCTAGAATAATGTAGACCTATGTTTCTACTGCGATGTTGGCAAATAAACTGTCAATTTTACGTAGTTAAAGTAGTTTACAATAAGGTACTCCTGCTCATGCATTTTTACATTGGTTTATCTCAGCACTCCGAGACTGAACAGAGTTAACTTAGAATACCCCTGGATGCACAGTTTACTAATGTAACTGGCTACATAAATGTATTTACTGATCAAATGTCAACAGTGCCAACTTTAGACTTTAATGGATTCACTTTGATTTGAACTTAAACTTTCAAAATATGACATACTAACTAAATATCTAAAGTTAAAGAGACATTTCCTTACATATACAGCAGGCACTTCGCTACGAAAGCATAACAACTCCTGCTATGCTTTGTTGTTAAAATAGAAAACTAAATCGTAAAATGTCAAATGCAAATTTCTAAAAGGCCAATTTAGGAAAACCATACAAACATGGGACAAAACAAGGTATATTTAATGCAAATCAATACTTTCCAGGGGAGTACTGGGTTTGAAATGTAACAGCAGTAGTCTCTTGTCTGCAAGGACAAAATGAAACATGTACATTGGTCACATGTATTCTAATAAATAGGCATTAAGTCAAGAAATAACTGACTGGAAGGGTACCTTGACTGTCCGCGGCAACCCTACAATCAGTGTTAGTGTATATGCGCAGCAGCATTTTCAAGCCTATAGCTGCGGACACATACACACAGGAGCAGTGCAGCACATGGGGATGTCAGCCTGGAATGTACTTACAGACTTAATAACCTGACTGAACAAACAAAATAACATTGTGTTAGCAGGTAATGTCACATATCTCAGAGAACAGCATCACAATGCTGCAGCAAAAGTAGAAAAATGGGATGAATTTTAGATGCAGGCCTGTAATTTTGCCTGCAAGTTACATCTTTTAACCGTTTTACTTCTTCTCAGTGGTTTTAGGGTTCAATTATTAGTTTTAATGCTAATTGTGTCTTTACATTTTCCTGTCCTTTCTTAGGTAATGATTGCAACTCCTACATTATAATTGTTTTTCTTCAAAACTCTAGCTTCCATGAAAAACAGTAGAAAATTAAATTTGTATAGTTGTTTCCAATTTATTTAAATGTGTTTACAATTGAAACACTCTAAGATTTGGCTCTAAGATTTTCTTTTATAGTAAAATATTGGCAGGTCTTCTCATGCCCTTGATCACATAAGACACAGTGAGAGATATTTATTTTGTTTTTGATGTGCTTATGTCAAGCTAATACTAATTTCTTATGACTCTGGACTAACTTTGCTACAACATTCAAAGTGGTCAGGCATTGATATGCTTTTTGATGATCTAACCTTTTCTTGCAGCATCACGGACTGACTTTACTCCGTTCACAAAGATGATTTCACATGCAGAAGGCCAAGAAGATGAGAATGCCAAGGTCATGTGCAAGCTGCCGCAGACTTGCTCATTTTTAATAGTGTTTGACAGCCCATGTGGAAAATGGAGCGTTGGGTTTATTTGTTTGCATCTATGCTGTTAGTTTTCTGGATCTCTGTAAGGAAGTCAACCATACGGTAAGAGCCCTGGCAGGGGCTCAAACATAGTTTTGGCAGCCATTTATGCAGAAGACGGCTGAAAAACTAGATCAAGATCATTTCCCTATGAGTAAAAGGAATTCTCTTTTCACTGTACTGAGTGACCACAAACTGTGGCTCTTAAAAAAAGGAAGAACAGTGTCAATGGAGGGTTCGAGTGTCTTAAACAGCATTTCAAAAGAACCAATCATCTGCACCCATCTGTAGGTGAACAGGTTTTATAGGCAAAATTGCACTGCTGTAATGTAATGTAAGACATTACAGCTGTATATAACTTCTAGTGGTGTTAGGGATCACAGATCCCACAGTACGTATCAGATTGGTGATTTTGGTCACAGATTGGATCAGTTTTTTGGACCAACCAAAATGAGAAAAAAAAAAAAACATTCATTATATAACTTTTCCACTCCTCGGCTAGACATGACTCAAACAGTGCATTTTAGCATCATCAATACAAATCAGAATGATTCTCCGAAACTAAATATTGTGTCACATCCTCTATTTTTCCACTAGGCCTTTGTGCTACAGGGCTACACATTGCTACAATTCAAAATCATAATAGGAGAAGTAATAATAGTAGAAGCTGTTGGTCCTAAAGCTGAACTCTCTTTTTATTTAGAAAGTGCTTTTAAATTCTCAGTACAGCTCACTGTAAAATGAAAAAAAAACAGTATTTTTAACACCCATGCAGAGACATCAACTTCACAAAAACACAAAACAAATTATCTTTTGGTGAATATAAAGAAGTTGCTGTAGAAGACTTTTTTGTGTTTTTGTATGAGATACAATATTGTTGAACACTAAACACACACACTATTCATTAAGCAGATGTGTGAGTGAGACAAACAACAAATGGTAAGCTTGCATTATGAACTTCATCTTCAGTTTTTGGACCATACACAGCTCTCAGTAATGGAGTCTAGGTTTACAGCAATAGAGCAGAGCAGGCTGTAACGTTACTACTGTGAAGCTACTGAGTGATGTCACATGCAGCCTCCATGTGACATCTGCTTAAGAGAAGACGGAGTGAGAAGGAACATAGAAAAGACAAGGCATTGTCTCATATTTACACTTTACAACCCGTTTCTGTGTGTAGGTCCACAAAAAATGTATATTTGAAAATGTTGTACTGTCTTCTTATTTGTACAGTGTATAGTGGGTCTACATGGCACAGTACACTGCCTTTTTTCCACTGAGACTCTGCACAGGGAATTAGCGGTGGCATGTACTATGGGCCACACCATGTTTATACATTTTCCATCAATCTTTGGATCACCGAAAATCGGTGGATTGATCTGAACAGGTTACGGTTTTCACCACCTATAACTTCCCATCTACTGTATATGGAGGCCAGGTTTAGGCAAATGCATTACAACAATTCAAGGGCATCAACATTGTTATTTTTACCTCAATTTAGACATCTTTAACAATGTTTTGAGCAACTATATTGTGAGCAGAGGTTGAAGAAGTTACTTACTTGGGTCAAAATGTCCAATACAAGTTAAAACCAGAAATTGAATGGCGTATTGAACATTCTTTCAACAGCAAGTTTAACTATCAAAAGAACAAGTAGTCATTGGGCAGATTCGTGGTCTCAGTCAGTATTTCATCTTACTAATGTATTTTTATTTTTTGGAAACTATACAATATAATAGAGCGCCACACAGGCAGAACAAGCAGGATCTAGTTAGCTGGTGGATTTGAACTCGGGGCTTTCTTGCAGTGAGGTAACAGGGTTAACTACCAGTAATATTACAAGCCTAATTTACAATAGAGGATTGGAATCACCTGTCTGCTCCTGCTGATTGCTGTACTATAGCAACAGTTGCCTCTATTGCCTTGCAGATAGACTATGAATGAGCATTAATAATATAGCAAAGCTATATTATACCTATAACTGAATATTAATAAAGCCATGCTATATTATATTATATGGGAAGATTAAAGTCTCCTCTCCCTGAAGGATAAATCTGAGGAACTTAAGCATATTACATGTCTTTATCACATTGTCGGCAGCAACAGCCTCTGTCTCAGGTTTGCTCATTGAGTTATGACCTCATCATCCCATTTGTACAAAGGGAAAAATTAAATTAGTTAGAGTAATGAACCTAGGTGCTTTCCATGAGAAATTTCTCTGCTCATTGTTCCATGAGCCGTTTAAGGGACTAATCTGCCACAAACGCCCCCATCTCAGTTAAAGCCTGGTCGTCTGAAAGAGCTGTCAGGGGTTCTGCCTCCTCAAACATGACTCCCCATGGGGGTCCTAGATCAAAGATGAAAAGTGTGCTGAACGATCCGGGAGACTGGGGCGGAGGGGATGGCATGAAGGGAGTTAGAGGAGTGTGATTCATCAAATTAACAAATTTGCTTTCCTTTCCCCCTAAAGGCAGCGGAGTAAATTCTAGGGTACTTAAATCGGTAAAGCACTGACATGGCAGGCGAGAGGGAGGGAGGAGTCCGAATGTGGGAGGAAGTTCTCAGTTAGACAGTGAAGTGAGTGTGAACGAATGTGTAATTAATGACACTCTTACTCCTAATTAAAACCTCTTAGCTTTCCCCTCACAAGGTTGCAGCAGCTGGTATAGACAAGGCCCTCACTATGAGATGAGAGACATAAATTTCATGACAGTATCGCAAGGCAGCACCTGCTTATGCCTACACCTGTCACCGCTGGAATCATACCTCATTCTGTCAATGAATTAACATCCTCCTCGGCTGAGAGAGGGGGGAAAAAAGGTAGATTCTCTCATCCCAGAAACAAATCCCTTGTGGTTTGAAGGAGGTACTATGTATCCACTTTCAAAATTAAATTTATCGTTGTTTGGTTCTGCTAGGCAGACACCTGCCTCCTCTAGTAAAAACGGCATACTCCAGATCTGAGAGATTTCCCTCAGGATCCACATCACAGTATTGCCTTGTAACTATAACTTAATATCATGTCAAAATCTCCCGAGGATGATACAGCTAGTCAAGCCACAGACAGAGGGAAAACAAGAGCAAGTCAAACTCTCAGAGAAACAGATGGAGGCCAAGAGCAGGAGGAACAGAAAACAGGAGAGAGAGAGAGAGAGAGAGAGAGAGACAGACAGAGAGAGAGAGAGAGAGAGCTTAAGGGAGCTGGGAGGGAGAAAAAAGGAAATCCCCACACACAAGAGGAAATATAACACAATTTTCCCCATGATAATAGAAGCAACATGGGAACAATAGAAGGCTATTAAGTCATTTGAAAAAACAATAGGGAACAGCATGGTAGTGCCATTTAGTATTAAATTTTAATGATGGTTCAATAAATGATTCTGTTGTCTTTTACAGAAGTGTTTTTAACAGGGGCTGAATGCGCGAGTAGCCCTGCGGGACAGGCACAGATGCACTTTGTGCATGCCGTAATACTCCTGCTCTTATATCCATTCTTTTAGCTTTGTGTCTTTTTTCTTTCCCCCTCTACACAAGACCTATTGGCCTCACAGCTTCTACAGGTCTGCCTTCTTTGTCAACATAACCCTGCAAACTCTGAAATCATGATATGAATTTATTATTGTTACATTTTGAATAAATAGTTTCATCTGTTGACTACTAGCCTCTTTGTTGCTAATACAGATTGGAACAAAGGTGCTATGTGTCTCCATTTGGATAATGTAGTTAGAATACTTTTCTCCTCCTTTTTTTTCTTCTTAACTGTGAATTTACACCAGGCAAGCTTAGTCTCCAAATTCATCTCTGTACAAAATTCCAGTCCCCCATGTTTGCTTTCTTGTTTCTATTTTTTCATTTTTATTTCAAGAATGAACAAAAAGGAGGCTTTAAAAAAAAAATCCAGCAGATTTATTCATGTTTCCAGCAGCTTTTCTAACTCAGTATTACAGACATTCCTGTTCCATAGAGACAATTATTGATAATTGCTGATGTCGTATTGATGTTTTGATGATGTTGCCGTGGTTGACAGATGATTTGATCTGTTGTCTGCATTAATGGTGCGCTGGCACCCACAGTGATAACCTGCTGAATAGAAAACTCTGAGTGCGTGTGCGTGTGCGTGTGCATACGGATGGTAGGCAGGTCGCTCGGGGGGACATGTGACATTTGACGGACACATGACTCAGGGGTATGTGGTTCATTCCTGTTTATATTGTCAACAATTGCTTTCTCCAGCTTAAACTGTTTCAAAGCTTTAAAGAAAGAACGAGCTGATAATCTAGAGCATTGCACTGTTTAGACCATGAGACATGTTGCAGTTAAAAATTGTGGAAAATTGATTGAAGCAGTGAAACGACTTGTCATCTTTGTGCTCACTGATAGCATGATGAATTGCTGCTGTGGACACCTCGATCACCTAAGCTGTCTTGGTAAGCCACACTTGATCACTGTCAGAGAAGCTCAAGATGGTCAGTGATTGCTGTAGAGGCGATGGCTTACCACCTTCCACTCTCTCTCTCTCTCTCCCTGCCTTTCTCTCGCTCACACAAACACACTCATTTGTGTCAATCAGGCTGTCTGGCAGACCTGAGCTGAAAATAGTATAGAAAATATTTTTTCAGAGTACAACCATGTAGGGAAGAAATATAAGAAAATAAATGGATGTGAGGTTGATCTCTGTACGTGTAAATTGTTGAATTCAATGTGTGTGATAAGGGCCTTTCAGATAGGATGTGGTCGCTCTCAAACCCATTCATTGTCTATGTGTTGCGCGGCGCAAGAGCATATCTGCGCGCTGCTTAGTTGATCGCACTTGCCATTAGTGGGTGGAAGTTAAAACATTTTCAACTTGGGCGCAGCGTCACCTCCATGCGTCCAGTTGGAGGGTAGATAAGATCACAACAATAGGCGTCTCACTTTACTGAGCTCTAGTTTAAAGACATACTGGGACATGGGAGAGAAATCTCTCGTTTGAAAAGAATTGTCCAACAGTTTGGGCATACCAGGTGTGTTTAAAAAAAGCAGCAGAAATATGTACCGTGCTTGTAAAGCGGTTGTTATAGAGCTGAAGCTCCTGAACGAGCCTAATCTCTCCCAAATCCTGTCGTGCCCTGAGGATTTCATGAACACACACCCTCTTCTTCTTTGCTGCTTGTCTGCTCCTCCTCCTCCTCAGCAGAAGAAGAAAGGTCAGGGCTATCTTCTTAATCGTGGGCAAATACATTGTGCAGTGGGAGTGGCTACTTTCCTGAGCTTTTTTCCAGACTGTCATTTCGGTCACCTAGCAACTTGTGCCTTTGATTTGCACACTCCCACCAACAGCTCTGCACCATACACTGTTGCAAGTGCAGCGCAAATTGCATTCTATCTGAAAGGCCCTTTACATGTGAAGGAGGTCACACAATACAATGCTATTTTCATGTCATTAGTTACAGGTTTTCTTAAAAGGAAAGAAAAGATCTCGCTCTAACTTGGATTACCTCACTGTCCCCTGATTTGGTCAATGTATTTAACTTATTAGTACAACCACACAGTTTACATCTTTTTGTGCTACAATGTCTTTTAAAAAGTCAGACAAAATGGGAGATGATTTAAATTACAATTTTTGTGACATAAAAAGGTACGTCTCACCTCTTCGCTGATCGTTTCCCGTACATGTAAGAACTGTTTTGTGATGAGACATCTAGTCCTGCTTTCTTTCTTTTAACAACCAGGTGTATCTCTCACTGTGTAATTTTGCCATGAAAACAGCAACAAAGGCTCTTTCTGCAGCATGATGTAACTTACTTAATGTGACATCAACCTGATGGCAGTGGTCCAAGAATATACAATTATTATTTTGAAACTACAAATCTTGTCACTTGTGCTTTTGTAAATCATTTAGAGCTAGTGATGGGAAAAGCAGTTCTTTTCAGTGTATTGAATCAGTAGAATGAGTTCAGTAAAGTGATTCGTTCAAAAGATTCGTTCAGTACTTCTCTGCAGCTCTGTCTGTGAATCAGAATTTAATAAGCTGAAACACAGCCGAACGTTTAGTTCTGCTCGCGATCGTACTGAGAACAGCCGGTGGTGAATAATAATCCAATGAGCTGAGAATTTAGTTGGATAAAGCTACAGTTTGCAAACTAAAAGCTGCTAAAACAATCACATTTATTTTCCCCGACCGTTCTGTTCAGTACACAAATCACTCACTGACTGTCTGACTGAGAGGAAGAGAGTGACTTGGAGGTGGAGCTCTCGTTCAGTGAACGAACTGAACGAGAGCTCCGCTCTTCCTCTCAGTCAGTCAGTGATTCATGTCGGAGCTCTCGTTCAGTTCGTTCACTGAACGAGAGCTCCGCCTCCGAGTCACTCTCTTCCTCTCAGTTCGTTCAGTGAACGAAACACTGACTGAACGTGAACGAGCAAGACTGCGAGTCACCAGCCTCAGTCACACACACACTGTACTGACTGAAACACGATCGTTAGTGGATGTTAAAACAGTCAGCTGAGTGAAATTAAGTTGGATATAAAAGCCGTTTGTAAACTGGCAGCAGCAATAAAAGGCACATACATTTTCGCCACCTAAATGTTAAATAATATATTTTCTACTTCCTCAATTTTGGAGACATGAGAGGGAGAAGTAGGGGCGGGCTTTAGCGACACAGAGCTCCCGACCGACTCCGTCCTGTTGCTTCAGTCAGTACGTATCACGGACATGAAAGGGAGAGGGAGGGCGGGCTTTGAGCGACTCTTACGGTCTGGAGAGAGAGACATGAGACGGGAGAGCGCAACTGAAGTTGAGAAATGAACGACTCTTTTCAGTAAGTGATTCAGTTCAGTTCGTTCACCCAGATGATTCATTCGTTTTGAATGAATCGTTCATGACCGACACATCACTATTTAGAGCAATCAATATCAATTTTACTCAGTTTCATAACCAGCTTAAAACTCCTCACTGGAGCTGTAAGTAAAGATCCCTTCTTCGTACCTGAATTCATAAATGTTCTTGCTTTACTCATGTTTAAAATTTTAAGTAGAGCTTTATTTGGTGGCTTTTACTGTTCCAGATCTACTAAATAGACGAAAGCGTGTGGAAAAAAAGGGAGCGGATGATACAAAAAAATCAAGCCAGACCACATAAAGGAATAGATTGGCCTTCTTAACCTAAATACATAGGCAGAAGATCCAGATCAATGGAGATCCCTGACTGTACAAGCATCCATCAGCACACCTTTACAGCCTTCATGGTCATGGAGTTAGTTTCATTCATAACAGTCTCTTAATCTTTGGGGGATCTTAAGGAAATTCCAAAGTGCACAAAAGAGCAAATAAATCAGACTGACTGAGAGAACAGATGAGGGTAAAAAGCAAAGGGTATCCTGTGGCTTTAATACGGTCTTAGAATAATGCTATCCTACAATTTAATGTAAAGCCTTCATGTTGCCTACTTTACCGTACTCACATTTTTCAACATCTCCGATTTTCCGGTCATTGTGAGGTGGTCATTGTCGTCACTTGAGTTGAATAAGATGCCCAACTAAGCCCAGCAAATTTGATATAAAGATCTCTACTGTTTTCAAATTAGTGTTTTTAACTCAAGAATACATTGCATTGCTCCAAATTGAGTTGTTTTACCTTTATATTAAATTCGGTAGTAAACCAAAACCAATTTCACAAACACATTTGCATTGTGCATGTGTCAGCTCATTATTGATCCACAGTATTTACTGAATGAGTTATCCAATCTTTTAACCCAGGTTCTTTTTAAACTGAAAATTGAAATTGCATTTAATGGGTTTATTTTTGATTGAGGCTTTTGGGTCATCTAGCATCTCCCATTTAAATTAGAACAATGCCATTTGTTAGTTGTTGCATGCAATCCTCTATCATTATAAGCCATATGCCACACAACAGATGCCATCATATGGATCATGAAACCGTCTTTTTTTTCAACATCTGAACTCAATAACACCAGCCTCTGATAAGTTCATGATGGAAAAGAGCAAACAGTTTTCATGCCAGTAAACTAATGTCCATTTGTTGGAAACTGTCAAGAGTGTATGTACAGCGCCATGAGTAACTCCCCCCTGGCATAGGTTAATGTGTTTCTCTGGTCCAAGCAGGAGAACCACTTCTCAAAATGCTTACATGATATTAGGCAAAGAGCCAAAGAGAACCATAGGGACACATACTGGGTCTTCAGTTTGTACTGCATAACCTGCAGCAAGATGTGCACTAGTCATTATCTTTTTTATAAATTACAGACACTAATTACAAAACAATCAGTAAGTCTGCGTGACAATTGATACTTGGACTCACTTCTTCAAAGGGACCCATATATTTTCAAGGACAATATTGTGTTTCTCAAACCAACATGCCCTAACCAGTGTCAGACATTATTGGGCAGATTTAAAGAAGATTTCTGTATATCGAACTTAATCTTCTGTGAGGAACTTTAGATTTGTTTTGGTTTTGTTGACCCTATGGAAAAAAAGTCGCAAATCGCATTGTTCCGCTGATATTTTTCTGTACATGCATAGGTTTGACAAAAAAACTCATCTTCCTTCATTTAAAAGTCTAATTTTTAATATTTTCTGTGTAGAATTTTAAAAAATACTTCTTTTGCTGTAAATCATCTCCATTGAAACCGACCATGTGGCCGCAGTTGAAAGGCATTAGAAATTCTTGTTTTCTTTTTGGAGGTCATAAGGAGGCATCACTATTAATTCTATCGTTTTCATGACCGGTATACATTTTTTACAGGTGCTTTAAATATCTAATAAAGTATGAGTGAAAACAAAAATGTGACTAATACAAACCATTGAAATTCACTATTGTCCACTCCTTTTTGCAGTGCTCAAGATTTGGTTTTATGCACCCTCCATCTCCTCTATTGCCATTTTAACACCTCTTACACACTCCTGGTTTTATTCTCACACACAAATCAGAGGAATTTCTAAAGAAACATCAAAGGAGACAGATTCACTCAGGCATACAGAGGGTGCCAAGAAATCGTTTTAAAGTGCTGAGCTCAACAGATGCCCCATGCATTCAGCCTTTGCACAGGGCTCCGACCAGTGAGTTAAGCTGTCTTTCAAATAATGATTAGCAGGCATAAAATGTTTTTTTTTCAATTTAACTACAAAAAGTGGAGTCACTGTCCAGGGATATTATGGAAAAAACTGTTGGTTTCTTTCATATACTGCTTGAAAAAGGTGAATTGGCATTTTAATTTCTGAACTTTTAGGTAAAATTTTTGAACAGCATTAATTCACAAGTTGTATTTTTTTGAGTGTAGCTTAAATAATCAAGTATTCCAAGTTTGGTGCTGTGTGCTTAGTTGCTTAAATGCAACTTAAATATCATAACAATATATATTTTTTCCTAACATACAAATTACCGTTTCACAAACCTATGACAGTCATGGACAAACATTTTTAGTTTTGCAACTGTTAACAGGAGACTTCACAGGAAAACAAACAAAAGTGAGTTGTTTCATCTAGGCTCCAAAATGAAATAAGTTCACGAAGACAAAGGTTCACACATAGGGAACTTGTCTATATTATTTAGAAGATATGCAAACAAACACAACCGTACAACTTACATGAAAATATTGCAACAATCATCATCAAAACATCAATCAGGTGATTATTATCAGTGCTTTGCAGTATATTGACTTGTTCGACTAGCTTGTCAAACAATTCGACAAATGTAACTTGACATTGCATTCAAATATAAAATTATTGTTGTTTTGGTACAGAAAAAATATCTGAAATATGATCATCGGCTTTGCACAGTTACTAAAAAAATGTATGGGTTATTGTCTGTTAGTATTTATCTTTTTAAGATTTTAAGTCACTTTAAATTTAAACCATCACTTTAGCTTATATGTAGCTTTCTTGTCAGAACGTGCATGTGCATTAAAGGTAATAACAACTGCATATTGACTTTAGGCTTTATTTGTAGTTTGAAATCATTTATGAAAATACTTAACATCAGGGCTCTAGCAATGATCCCTGAGGTACACCAATATCTAATCTAAGGGCTTTGTTTTTATTCACAGAGAGAATTGCAACCATTAAGAAGAACGAAGGAAAGACTCTCAGGTAAAGATGAGGGCCCATCATGTCCTCCAGCTTTCAGAGTGACTGAACTTGCAGACTTCTGACCTGGGGTAGTGGTTCAATGGTAGGATAAGAAGACAAATATCTGTTGTGAAACTTTTTGGCAGCTGTAAAGCCACAGGTATTGTTGCCTAAATATGATGATAGAAGGAAAGTAGGAAGTTGGGTAAATGTATTGTCGGCAACAGATATGGACAAACAACAAGCCTAGTTGCTTAATTAGGAGGAATTGTTGCTCATACAATTTGTCATGCTTTGTTCACAGCAGACTCATTGTATAAATACAGATGACTAACTCAGATTAGCCCATCTGATCCAACAGCATGAATCTCATACTCGATGATTAAACACAGGTGCATAGGTAACAATAAAATAATCTAACATCCCAGAGAAAGTACTTTATATATGTCAAAGTAATTTCTGCCATACAAATAATAAATATATTTAGAAGCAAAATGTGAAAACCAATCTTTCTTTGGAAGTGATGTTTTCGAAATGTGTATCTGTAATATTTTGCATGGGGCCCTAAAACAACCAAGTCAAAAATGATACATTAAATACATAAAAACGCATCTTCTTTATTTAAATAAAACATCTTAATTTATTGGCAATCTTCATTAAATCATTAGAGAACTATAATATCTGTGTGGTTAAAAAAGTGCAGCATGTATTGTATGCGAGAAGAGTGGAATTTGGAACTGATTCTTTTTTCTCAGAGTTTCTTTCCTTCCTCTTGGATAGACTGATGAAAATGTGGTGCAGCATGCCACTCTCTCACAATGTTCACCAGTGGACAGATGGATAGCACCTCGGCAAACAAAGAAAAACAGACAGACTGTGTCACTTTACACAGAGGCAGAGAAAATGGTTGACAGGCTAACTCCATGCATATTGATGCCAGCCAACCATGCTGGCCTATGTTTGATTGAATGGTCACACAATGGAAAGAAAAGTCAAGCTACTTTTCATGTTCTCCAATCAATCAGAGGAGCGACCTGCATTCCTCTCAGCTTTGTTTCTTAGTCAATTACCTGACATGGTTGAGGTTGCGAGACATATTTCAGAGGGTTCTGTTTTTTTTAAAGCAGACAGCATATCGAGTACAGCTGTGGGACCAATCAACCCCTACAAACATCAGCAGAGCATATTAATGGTCGGAAAAGGCTGAATGGTTTACTTGTAAAAATTTGCTATCCTGTCATGAACACATTTTTTTTTCACTCATCCAAAATCTCACCAATAAAATAATGAGAATCATGTCACCACTTTAGGAAGGTGAGTTCAATGTTCACCTATATTTGCAATGGATGAAAATGTCCTGTTTGTCATCACTACAGTTTATCAAAAGAGAATAAATCGTGAATGAAATACAATTTACTTTTAAAAACTTTTCCAACAAGGCAAAGTGCAAAGTGCACTCTTTTGGTGTGTCCTTGAAGGCCTTGAAGGGTGCATGTAAAAGGCCGATTGAGTCGAAGCGGCACTTTGAAGGCGGTCACATTTCGACGGCTACCTAATAAGCGGCCAATGTATGAGACCTACTCATCCCAGGCTACGAAGAATTCATCCTGTGCATCCTTTGTAGCCCAACATACCCCGAGATTCCTTGCATGCCAATTCAAACGAAATGGCAGACTTTTTTAAGTGGCCTACATTTACACATTTAAATTTAAGTAATAGGTTTCATGTCAAAAAGCTACTGTTACAAATGTTTAAAAACAGCGAGGGAATCGAAAAACCTGATTGCCAAGGATGTAGCCAACCATGTCGGACTCATCTTAAGCTTTTCACATAATGTACTCCTAAACATCTCTAGATCATTTCAGGAGTACTGCTCATGAAATTCTCCTGACCTGGCTCTTCACATATGCACCTCACAGTCGGAGACGATTCCTGTCAGAGGGAAGGGGTGGCCGAGGGGTCTGGAGAACATCATGCAGCAGTCGAAAATGTCAAAGAATCTTCTGTGTAACTTGTCTTGCTTTTTTGGCTTTATTACAAACCATGGATAAGATATGACTGACAGGACATTTTCAGATGCAACTGTAAGAAATAGATTTTGGATCTACAATAATTGCTGCTGGTTTCCAGAAGAAATTGTATCCGCTGGAGTCAGCCATTCAGACTTAGGTAGTACACTCAAAAAGCTGGAGTTCACCAAAGTAAGGGAGAATCCCAAAAAAGCCTTTATGGAAGCACTACCGGCAAATTTTAACAGCCTTATTGAAAATCCAAAA
This sequence comes from Labrus bergylta, assembly GCF_963930695.1. Lineage (NCBI taxonomy): Eukaryota > Metazoa > Chordata > Actinopteri > Labriformes > Labridae > Labrus > Labrus bergylta. The sequence continues at coordinate 16,868,015 of NC_089197.1, forward strand.
AGCACTGTCAAAATCAAGTAGGAAATTGATGCAATCCTCTGTACATTGTCAGAAGTATCTGCTCTTCTGCCAGCAGCACTTACACATTGATCTGGATGCACCCTACACAACCTACACACCCATATTTCACCGATGGAGACAATACTCTTTACATTTTCACCACACACACCATGAATATCAAGATAACTCTTGTTTTCTGAAACTTTTTGGAAGACTTAATTGTAATTGGGGCTCACAATCTAGTTTGTTTTGTTTCAAATGTTATTTTGTGCCACAGGTTGCAGTAGGTATTATGGCAGCTAATTAGGTGATCTGGCTCAGCTGCTGGCTGGCTTTATCTGTGTGCTTTGTTGCCTGCAAATGTTGGATACGTTTTGTCTTGGTGTTGGGATTTTGTTGGATATACCATGTGCTGGTTTACTCTAGAAGCATCCAATATACGATTGTTTTGTGCTTTTTGGGGGGTAAGAGTTACTGTCTCAATACAATAGAAATGTCCCAGTCAGGTCTTGATGGCTATTCCACTCAGGGCTATTCCACTCTCCTTTTTGTCTCCTTTATGCATGAGACGTTGTGGGGAGATGGAAGCTGTCTTGATATTGAGGGGTTACCTTAGGGGTCACTTAACAAGCCATAAGCTACAATAAACTTGGGCTGAGGTATTACATTTTGGGTAGGTAGTTGGAGGGAAGATTTCTGTAAGGTTTGTCAATTGCTCTTAGTAACACATGATTGCATTGTAAATACCAGTTCAAAAAAGTCATTCTGTTGCCTTTCTATTGCAGGTATGTAACATAAAGGTGAGTTTTTTGGACCCTAAGGCAGAGCCAGCATGGGTTTAAGTGCCAGCACTGATAAAGACAACTGGATTGAGTTTACAGCATCAGAAACTAGCCAGTAAATTTAAGTTGGGGGTAAAGCTTGTGTTGGAGAGAATGCGGCAGAAACAATGTATTTGAAATAAACGTTAGAGCTTGCCAAATTTACAGTCAATGGAAGTTAACCCTTACTGTTAGTAAAATCAGATGTGTTAAAGTTAAAGTGATGTGTGGGCTGATATGACATTGTCAACTGTGGTTGATACTAAGCCTCTGGGAAGCAGGGTGGCAGCAGTCTGAGACATCTCGGGGTGTTTCCAGCTTCATAGCAGTGATTTTAATGTGTCAGATCATGACTCACCTGTTTTCAGGCATAGTGCAAGACTGATGTTTGCTGTGGTATCCCTGCCTGATCATCCTCAGCCTTTTTAAAAGGAGGACTGGGTGGGGATTCAAAGGGCTGATTATTCACATCTAATACACTTTATTTGCCTGATATTGATAGGCCTTTCTCAATGTGCAAACAAAGTAATGTGTCTGAACAAGTCTGTTAATACTCTTAAAAAACATATAGCTTTTATACACAAAATAAATTCAGTGAAATTATCAATGTGGCACAGTTAGCTAAGGCACTGTTTAATAATTATGTGTTCATATACAGAAACACTTTCTCTCATCTTCATCATTCTTTATAATGAATGTGCCCCTTTCAAAATAAATTTGCCTTTGTGAAGTACTTTACAAATCAAATGACACAGTCATAACCAACATGGCTTTTTTAGACAAATTAATATTTACCATTCCTAAAATTCAAATTCAATTTCAGCAAATTTCTTATGTAACAGAGCAAGACATATTTTTCTGCCAGATAAACTTCCAATGAAAAGAAAACACAGTTTTGCAAAATAAGTCTAACTCTTCATCTAGAGCTAGAACTAAAGGTGAAGTACCAAACTATTTGAGCATCAAAAGCTGCAGTAGAATCAAATAGCACAGGCTTTGATAGTTGGCCATTGATCAGGCATGTGTGCTGTTCTACTAGAGTGTGCAGGGTGAGCATGTTGCAGCAAGAGTTATGCCGGCTTCATTTATCTGGATATTAGTGATCCTTAAGTTCTTGGCAGAAGAAAGGATCTTGGGTGCAGCTGTGGCTCAGATAGTAGAGTTGATTGTCTCTCAACCGGAAGGTCAGGGATTCAATCCCCAGCATCTGCAGCAATGTGGTCGCTGTGTCCTTGGGTGAAACGCCTAACCCCGGAATGATCCTGCTGCTTCTGTGGCGGCTAATGCATGTGTATTAAGGGGATTAGTTACTTCTGATGATTACTTTGTATAGCAACCTCTGCCATCAGTGTGTGAATGGGTAGGGGTGAAATGCGGTAGAAAAGCACTCTGAGTAGTCAGAAGACTAGAAAACCGCTTTACAAGCTCAAGTCCATTTACCATTTTTACCATCTTCAGGTAAAAGGTTTTATACCAATAAGCTCTGTACTATCCCTGGCAAATGATATGGTCATATTTAATATCATATTCATACAATCTACCCCCATGTTGCTTAAGGGTATTTGTTGAACCTTCTGTGTCCACATTCCACCTTTCACATATCCACTCAAGTCTTTCCCGTCAGTTAAAGTTTGTCTTCCAGCATTGATTTTCAACCTAGTCTACTGTAGCTTACTTAATGATTGATCCACTTCCTGTTTAAATACTTGTTGATTTGAAATGACATTCCTTTTGTTTAATCTTCTAACAAGCTGTTCTCATCTTTTCAAACTAATAATGGGTGATTTCCAAGATCTGCAGTGCCTGGATATCTCTAATAACACCTTTCAGTCTTTCTTTGTTCCATCCATGATCACTCAAATGCATTTCAACATAGTTGCAGCAGATTCCTGTTCAAAATGAGTCTGGTTCTGCTTGAGGTTTCTGCTTGTTTAAAGCATTTTTTTTCTTGCCACTCTGTTATGTACCGTAGTTTTGTTTGTGTTTTCTCTCTCTCCTGTGTGTGCTCCCCAAGTGTTGCTCCTCAGCCTCGAGTGCCCAGCCACACCTGTGGCTGATTACTAATCAGGAGCAAACTATAAAGAGCAGTAGAGAGGAGGTTGCCAGTTGCCAGTGGGTCATTGGACTGCTTGTGTCTTCGACAAGAAATTGAGTGTGAGCCTTCTGTGGAAGGAATTTGTGTTCCAATTAAGGCGTTATTGTTCGTATCTTGAGTGTTAGTTTTGAATTGGCCTCTCTCTAGTTTTGTGTTTTTTAGAAGAAGCTTGTTTTGTGTTGCACATTTTGATTGAGTCTGTTAATAAATCATTTTAAACTTTGATCACTGATCACTCAAATGCATTTCAAAATAGTTGCAGCAGATTCCTGTTCAAAATGAGTCTGGTTCTGCTTGAGGTTTCTGCTTGTTTAAAGCATTTTTTTTCTTGCCACTCTTACTTTGCTAAATGTTGTTTAGTGCTGTGCTCATGGTGGATTGATGTTGGGTCGTTGTCAATAATAACTAGACCTCCTCTTTTTATAGTGTCTTGAGATAGCTTATTTCAATTCACTTAGTAGATGCTTTTATCCAAAGTGACATAAATCAGAGAGTAAGTACAACACTAATCCATTCATACACTGCCACCAAAGCAGAGGGAGCAATGTAAGGTTAAGTGTCTTGCCCAAGGAAACACTGGACTTCTTGCTCAGCTGGGGATTGAACCCTCGACCTTCCGATTGAGAGGCGACAACTGAACCAACTGAGCCACAGCTGCCCACTTTTTAATAATTGGCGCTATACAAATAAAGATAGATTGATGTAGTTATTTTAACCCTTGAATCATCCTCACAAGTGAATGCTTGAGCAAGTTTAGGGGGCGTGTTCTATACAGTATAGGAAAGTGAAGAAGTTGTTATTCAGTTGAGCCTGTATGTCACAGGCCTAGTATGACAAACTTTGGTAACATATACAAATTCAATTAATTTAATAATGTCCCCATTATGATTGAAAAATTAAATGTGTGATTAATCAAATGGCTGTATAAGAGTTACAGCTATGGTTACATTGAGCTGCAGTCCCAATAGGCTAAAACTAAAAGCTCCAGCCAAGAATTTCTCCTAGATTCAAACAAATCAGCCCGCTGCTTTCTTTTTTTTTGTTTTAAAGACATAACTTCTTGTCTTGGACAGAGAGGCAGCCAGTAAACTCTATAAGGCCCATCTCAAGGTAATTAGATCTTTTGTAAAATGATAACGAATATTTGTTTGTCTGAAAGATTCTCTCTGCTTGTTTGACTCTCTCCAGTACCACTCTGCTACATGGTCCATTGATTTGCACTCTTTAACCAGTCTATACAGCGCCATGAAATCTCATCAAGCAGTCAGGTGCCTTCAGCTTTGCACCCCTGGCAGGATGTGCTCAATACTTAACATTCTTTAGACTGCTTTGAGGCTAGTTAGAACTACTGAGCCACATAAAACCATGAGTGCATCACTTTTCTGCTATACAAACAGCTTGCAATGCTCATGCAATACAGATATCTATTTTACATGTTAAAGCACATTACAAAGAATTAAACTGTGCTCACAGTCCCCAAAGTGGATGATATAACACAGTCTATTATTTTGAAAATTTGGCCAGTACCAAACTCAATGTTCAAGTGATTGAAGTGCCAGCAGTATGGACCTCCTATCACAGTTCTTTGAACTAGATAAATGACAAGATTTGTCACTCCAAGTTAGGGTCTTTAATTTGCCTGATTTGCATGGCTGTTGCATGAACAGGAAAAGTGGAGCAGTAATGAAACAATACACTTATCACATACTTTATTTTTCTCTGTATGTGATGTGTGTGTGTGTGTGTGTGTGTGTGTTTTTTAAGTTCAGGATAGGCTTGGGGCTGCCGGCTCCCTCAGTCTTTGTACTGCTGATAGGCTAATTCTCCTGGCTAATTGGACCATAATAGAAAGAGAGCTCTTTAACTTCAAATTACTTGAAATAAAGCTTTGATAACGTAGTTTAGCAATTTAATTACCCCTTATATTACATCATTCACACAGTCTTAGACCAACCTGGCGCTCCTGTCTTCCTTGTCCTACTAGATGTGACAGTTAGCTGTGGCTTTGCTTTTGCATTACATAAACAATAATAAACAACCAGGTAATGTATCAGCTTATGTAAAAGGGTTTATTTACAGATTTGTTGACCCCTACAGGGTCTTTCAAACACGATAATTTTATTGTTTATGTAATGAGTTTGGTATTGGCCAAATTATTGTTTACATAAACAATAATAAACAACCAGGTAATGTATCAGCTTATGTAAAAGGGTTTATTTACAGATTTGTTGACCCCTACAGGGTCTTTCAAACACGATAATTTTTATTTAAAAACTCAATTTGTTTTAAATTGTTTTACTAAGCAAAAACAATTAATTGGCTTTGCATTGATATGGTAAAATTAAATCGATGAAAAAGGGAAAACTCTGGAAAGACTGCAGTCTAGCCTGAGCTGGACAGTGCAGGGAGTAACTGCATTTTCTGTTTATGCATTGATGCAAAAGAAGATGGCACTCAGGATTCCATAGCCTTTTTACATCAGTTGGGAAAGTTTTATTTTAGAATCAAGTCCAGCTCTTTATTTGAATCTGGGTAAAAAAAAAAAGAGACTGGTTGCTGCCACTTCTATATCGGTGCTGAACTATGATGATGTTCTGCACATGCTTGTTTTCAAGCTTAAATGATCTGGACATTGTGTAACACAGAGCTCTGATGTTCAACACAAATTTCAAGGCCCTCCCTCATCCCTGCATGAATGTGTTGGATGGTCTTATATTTCCATAGGCAAAAATAAACATTGGCATATTCCTATATACAAGGCTGTTTTAGGTCTACTTCCTTCTCACCTTCTGAACTACATCAGTCAGAAAAGTACAGGAACTTACAATCTTCAGTGCAAAGGATCTTTTCTTACTGTCCGTTCCAAAGGTCAGAACTGCAATACCTGACACATAATGAGTTGGTCCCACTGGATGCTTTTAAGTGGAAGTTAACTGACTTGGAGGCAGACACATCTGGCTGTATATGTCCCTCCAAATATATTCATGATTGTGGTCAATTTTGATTTATACTAACGTACCTTGTACATTCATATGTGTTTATGGTTGCTTGTTAGAAGCTTTATTTACTGTGCTGTTCCCTGTCCTGCCCTGGACACTCTTGGAAAATAACTTTTTCTTCTGGTGAAATAAATGGTAAAAATTTGGGGAAAAACCATCAAATAGAAGTCAAACCGCACTGACAATTTGATGGACATTATTTTGATTGGCCAACAAAGAGACAGTTTTCCTTTTTCTTAGAGATCAAAGTATAAGTGGTAAATTTGCTTAGCTATTGTACTAATATTGAGGTAGTTTTAGGAAAATCATTGGGGATTGCTGGCTTTGTATTAACACATTTTAGTTAGTCATACGCCATGGGTTTATTTTTAAGGGTTATTAAATATCTAGTGGGGAGGTTTTCTAACTATCTTAAAAAATGGCAGTTCCCATTACTTTTTCCAGAAAAAGAGAAAAACTCACATTGTCACACTGGACATGTCGCAGCCTCTGGTCCCATCCATGGAAACCATGAGTCCCATGCTTTCGAGTGTGTTTGTCCACAGGGTGTGTCAAGTGTGGGGAAAGGATTAAAAAACCAAATCTAAGGCAATGGCTTATACTGCTGACTATAATGGTTGCCTCAGCGGGTCAGATACCAACAACCGAAAATGAGCATTGAATAAAAAGCTGGAAAGAGTGGCTAAAACTAAAGTCTTCACACAAAAAAACATGAAATTACATGCAGCCAGTGAATCACACACCATGCCACATGTGGTGTCCTACTTTGCATCTGAAAAGGACACAATTTTCATTTCTTTATACAACTGTCTCACAGTCTGACCCAGTGGGGCTTAACATGAATGATATTCATAAACTGAAAAAAGTCACCAATCATTTAAACTGTGGCAGGTAATTGAATAGAGTGAAAATAGACCACTTTGCACTAGAGGCCTGTACTACAAAGCAAGTTTAATAAACCAAGGGTATCTTTAGGCTTTTAGGCTTTCTGGCTTTACTAACCCTAACAAAGGAGATCAAAGTGAATGTGTACATAAAGAGGTGGGGGGGTTGCAAGCATGTGAAACATTACAAACATGATGATGATCATGATTACTGTTAAAATATTCAACTTTAGATATTGAAAACATGACAAAATCTGGGACATACACATCATACAAACAAGAAGCTGTCCTTCCATGTATCTGTGTGTGTTCATGTTGGATTTAAGCAGTAAAATGTTGTTGTTTTTTTTCATTTCCTTACACAAATCAAAGTAGGCAACATCCTCAGGACACCTTTATGACCATCAATCTCTGAATGTTTTTCTTTTTTGATAAATCAATATTATCACCATAATTACAAAATTGTGCTGGCCTCTCTACCTGTTTGTTTCTCCCTTTCGCTGGCTTTGTTTTCTTTGTTGCAGGTAGATGTGGGTGGAGTCTGAGAGGACTCTGTAATGCAGCACACATGAGCAGGCTGGTTTCAGGAGGCTATAAAGCAGACCTTCTCAATCTTCTCACTCTCTTCCCTGGCCTGCAGATTGCCTTCAGCATTTGTTTTGTTTTGTATTTTGTTGTAGCCATCTACTCATTCACCCACACACACACTCAACACTGCATACACACTGACTTCCTCACAAGCAAAAATCCTTGGAAATTAATAATTTCATTAAAATATATTTTGTAATGCTGCTGACTATGTGTGGTCTCCCTTTTTTTGTCGCATACTGTTGAGACAGGCTGTGACAAAACATTCAAAGTTTTCCATCCGGGATCCAGAACTGATTCAAACACACAAATCTGAAGTGCCCTAGGAAAAGTATGGTTCTTAGTTCACAGGCCAGTAGTTTTCTTATTTGAGTATGGACATTTCTCAGCAGGTCTCCTTAACACTCTTTGCCAATTTAACATGCCTTTACACATGTGGACTAATAGAACTGGGGAGAGACCAATAAAATACTATCCTACTAGTTCAAGATGTGCTCGGAAAACGGAAGATGTTTCTGCAAATCTTCTGCAGAAATGGATATGTTAGGGAAGATTAGCCAGTTTATCACTTGTAGTACTTTTCTTTGTAATCAGTTTTCTTCTGCTTATCATCAGTTTTAAATTCGATATACTAATATCTGATTCACACATCCATGTGCTGATGCAAATACATCTGATGCTCAAAATTCTCATTAGTGCAATAGAAAAAAAAAACAAAGAAAAAGGAAAAAAAAACCTCTGAAGTCATGCAAAATAATACATCATAAAATACCAAAATACTCACGTAATATATAAATAATGATGTATTTTGGATTCATGACTAGCAATGAAGTTAAAGAAAAAAAGACAAACTGTTTATATAAGTGGCCACACATCACTACTGGTCCATCTTCTCCCCCGCTTCTAGCCAACGGTGCATAGTATGTGGGGGTGTGTGCATGTTTGTGTTGTTTTGACTGCTTGTGGCCATGTGCTCGTGCCAACTGATGGGCTAATGCCTAATGTAAGATGAGAAGGTGGCAGAATAACATCCAGAGGCGCCCCGTGTTTCCCAGCTGTTATTCTACTCCATTTAATGGGCTTCCGTCCCTGCTCCATGGCCTTAAGGCTAGTTACCAACAAGGAGCCATTTTTGATTTGACAGACCTCTGGCATTGAGCTTCTGCCTTTTAAAAAAAACACTCAGAAGGCCATGGGACTTTGGGATTTAAACTCAGTTGTGAGTGTGTTTTTGGCATTTGTTAAATATTCCACTTTTTTAGCTATCGCATTTACCCTTTTTACAGTTTAATCAGGGCCCTTTCTCTGCTGATGTGTTTTCTTGCAGCAAGACAGAAATGCACTCAAACTGGATGGTGCTTGGAAAAGTGATAATAAATCAGCCCACCTATTTACCCCACATTGAGCCAGATGAGGTGAAACAATTTCGCTAATTTTTGGCCTGATGAAAAGATAAGCCTCTTGGGGCTCAAGTGGAGTCATCAAAACATCTGCTGTTAACCATTAACAGCTCCCCGTGCCCTGCTGATGCAAGGGGTTTTTCAATCTACTCTGATTATAGATGCTAATTTATTTACTGTCAGGTTATTTAAAACAACTCCATGATTGAAGCAAATGTTGACTGTTTATCATATTTTGGTGAGCTTTGGTTCATTAATGGTAAAACTCTGCTTCAATAAATACTTGTGAAAATACAGGACAATCAAATGTTGGGGTATAATATTTATAATTTGACAAGACACGATCGGTCTATTGTAACTGGCATCTTATATTGTTGTACCTATCTCTGTCCATCCATTGTTTTGAGATACATTTTCTGACTTAAGCTGAGCCATTTAATATTGTTCAATAATATTATATTAAGATTTAGACCTATTTCTCTGGTTATTTAAGGGGTCTGACTCAGTCTTTGCTAAATGTTGCTTAGTGGTCATGATGGATTACCGTTGGGTCTTTGTAGATAATATAACAGTGAGTTAGGTCTTTTACCTGCTATTTTGCTGCTCTGTGTTGCTAACACATTGAGATAAAGATGGAAAATGCAGATAGTCTGGGAAATTGTTTTAATTCTGCCCACCGTATTACCATTGTTTAAAGCTTTTTACATATGTACATATGAAGCATTATTGATTGCATTGTGGTGTTTGTTAACCTGTTATTATTCTCCATTTCATGTTAGTGTACCCTTACTACACCAGTATGCCTGACCAGTTTGTTACTTATACCTCAATTGTAGGATGCATTTACATTGACCATAATAATAAAAGTCTCACCAGCATCCCCTGTGCTGATTCAAGCAATTAAAAATAATTAACTTGCACAGCAGAGTTTTGGGTAGAATGCAAATGCACACTACACCCCTCCTCCCCTCCAGAGGGATGCAGCTCTGACCATGCAATACCATGAATAAATACATAAATTGAAAACGTTGTATCAGTGTAAATCTGTGATTATCTGAAAATTATTATTCTTTTAAGTTAAAAATGTCTTATAACAGAATCAAGTGGCATAGTAAGCCACTGCCTGAAGAGATACAGTATTTGTTGGCAATCCTCCCTTTTGTTGTGATCTGACGAAGTCAAGCATTTTGCTCCTAATTTAGCTTCATAGCTGTGATGGTGGTGATAATAAGCACATAGAGAAAATAAAGCATACTCTTATGGAAAAATGGCCGGGGCTTTTGAGTACCCTGGAAAAGCCAGCTGATGAATTTTTAAATGTTAATCTTTGAAGAAGCAGCAGGAGTGCACTCGTCGGTAAAATGAGGGGCTGCCAGGAATCTGCAGCGAGATAATTAATTGTTGAGTCTTTACTGTGGGAATGCATCTACTGAGACCCATTGCAGATATTATACAGCTGTTAACTTTTGAGCCAATTCAATGTTTTTTTATCCCCCATCCCCTCTCTTTGTACAGCCTGTGTGCGTGTGTGTTTGTGTGTGTGTGCATGTGCGTGTGTGTGTGCGTCCATGCGTACATTCATGTGTTTGTGTGTGTGTGTGTGTTTAATGATGTGTACATATGTGCACACTTGCATGCATGTGTTTAAGCGCCCCCTGAAGCCCCTGTGTGTGTGAGCCAGATGTTGCAGCTGGAATATACAACCTTGTTGACAAAAAGAAAGCTTTAGCACCAAAGACTTGAGGAATTTTTTGTTAATGATTACAAGCGGCATTTAGTTTAATGTCGTTCTGAATAAGTTTGAAAGCCCAAAGAACAATATTTTTAAAAAATGCAGCTTTAATTTTGCTTTGTTTAATAATTTAATATTTTAAGTCAATAGGACTGAATCTGTTAGTTATACAATCTGATTTTAATTCAAATTTAGTAGAAAATAATTCATTTTTGTAACAGTTTAAGCATGCATGATGTTTTCATATCTAATAGTGTAAAGAAAAAAGTACAAATTTGACCTTATTAAATTGGTGCTTAATATGTCCCGTAATACCATCACAACTAGTGTTTGGTTGCACAAAGTAAAATCTTTCCATTTTTATTTTAGTCATTAACCCCAGTTGAGGCCTAGAGCTGCCCAAGTTAATGAAGTTGAGATTTCTGTGCAGGATTAATTAGAGCTCAAATAGGAATAGGGGGAGGGGAGGGGGTGGCTAAATAAACAATGTAATAAATGATGCAGTGCATGGTCTTTAATGCACAATTAAATTGGGATTGTCTTGGGATCAGGCAAAGCACACACAAGTTACTCTCTAAAGCTTGCATCATATATCATGCCTTCACTCTTAACGATTAGAGCCAAGCAAGGCAAAACCCCATGTTGATGATTAGAATACTAGGGATAAAAAGACATATTTTGGGATGTTGGATTACCAACTACCCAGATAAACCAGAACACCTATTTAAATGTACCCATAAGGCTGAGAAAAACTTCCCATGATGCGTTATCATGTAGCCTACATCCATCGACATAAACAAGGTAAAAATGAAAAATATCACAACTTCCTCTCACCCAATGATTGCTGAGGTTTGCTCCAGCCCCCCTAACAGGGGTGTAAAATATAATATAAGTGTTATATGGATGGAGGGATGTATACTGTACCTTTTACTTTTTTTATTTAAAAAAAATGAATGAACCTTTTTAAGTCTGTAATCACTACGCTTTCCCACATTCTTTGTTGAGATGCAGAGAAACACAAATTAACAGACGTCAAAAAAGGAAAATACAAATAAAAAACAATGCACACTTCAAAGTCAAAGTCAAAGTCAAAGTCAAAGTCAACTTTATTGTCAATTTCAAAATATGCCAGACATACAGTGGAATCAAAATTGCGTTTGTCTCCGTCTCGCGGTGCAATACAACCAAAATAAGGTAAAATAAGATAAGGTAAAATAGATAAAATAAAATGAGGTAAAAATAAGAAATAATATTTACAGTAATAAATTCTAAATTGTGCAAAAGGTACAAAATGGTAAATAAAATAAAATTTTAAGAAAAAGTAAACTTGTGCAATATGTGCAATGTGCAGTAAACTGAGTGTACTTTTGAATAGTTAGCTTCAGAGTTATTATTCCAGAGTTCTGTAAACTTGTGCAATGTGCAGTAAACTGAGTGTACTTTTGAATAGTTAGCTTAAGAGTTATTAGTCCAGAGTTCTGTAAACTTGTGCAATGTGCAGTAAACTGAGTGTACTTTTGAATAGTTGGCTTCAGAGTTATTAGTCCAGAGTTCTTGGTGGCAAACGGGAGGGGGTTTCAACGTCCAGTGTTCGTGGGGGCAGAGGGGAGGGAAGGAAGAGAGGGGAGAGAGTTAAGCTTCCTGACATCTTGGTGGAAGAAGCTGTTTCCCAGTCTGGTGGAGCCGACAACAACCTCCTTGGTCTTGTCGACGTTCAGGAAGAGGTTGTTGTCTCTGCACCACGTGGCCAGTTGGCTGACCTCCATCCTGTAGCACGTCTCATCGTTGTTGGAGATGAGACCAACCACTGTTGTGTCATCCGCAAACTTCACAATGTGGTTGCTGCTGAAGGATGGAGCGCAGTCGTGGGTCAGCAGCGTGAAGAACAGGGGGCTGAGCACACAACCTTGGGGGGCCCCCGTGCTCATGACGGTGGTTTTTGATATGCTGTCTGAGGCCTCTCGCTGAGGAAGTCCAGCAGCCAGTTGCACAGGGAAGTGCTGAGCCCCAGCTGGTCCAGTTTGCCGATCAGCTGCTGAGGGATGATGGTGTTGAATGCTGAACTGAAGTCTATGAACAGCATTCTGACGTATGAGTTTTTGGTGTCCAGGTGGGTGAGGGCTGGGTGAAGAGCAGAACAGTGATCCTCGGTGGATCTGTTACCTCGGTATGCAAACTGGTAGGGGTCCAGGGTGGCGGGGAGGGTGGATTTGATGTGGGCCATGACTAACCTTTCAAGCACTTCATGGCGATGGGGGTCAGTGCAACGGGTCGATAGTCATTGAAAGTGGATGGTGAGGGCTTCTTTGGAATGGGAATGATGGTGGTGGCTTTGAAGCACGACGGAACAACAGCCTGACTCAGAGAAGCGTTGAAAATCTGTGAAGACATCTTTGAGCTCCTCAGCACAGTCCTTCAGCACACGGCCAGAAGGCTGCAGGTTGTCTGGACCTGCAGCCTTGCGGGTGTTGATCTTGGAGAAGGTTCTCTTCACGCTGGCTGCAGTCAGGCACAGGGTCTGGTCGTGGGGAGGGGGGGTGGTCTTCTGTGGGGGCGTGCTGTTGTGTGCTTCAAACCTGGCAAAGAAGCTGTTGAGGTCGTTCAGCAGAGAGGTGTTGCTGTCACAGGTCTGTGGCTTGGGTTTGTAGTCCGTGATGGTCTGGATACCACGCCACAGGCTCTGCGCGTCTCTGCTGTCCGGTTATTTTTAGTGTGTAGCTGCGTTTGGCTTCCCTGATGCCACGGGACAGGTTGGCCCTCGTTGTTCTCAGGCAGGCTGCGTCCCCAGCTCTGAAGGCGGTGTTCCTGGCCCTCAGTAGCCCGCGTACCTCTCCTGTCAGCCATGGCTTCTGGTTAGCCCGGGTGGTGATGGTTCTGGTGGTGGTGACATCAGCAATGCATTTGCTAATGTAGGAGGTAACAGTGTCAGAATACACCTCAATGTCTGTGTGGTTGTTGTAGGTGGCTGCCTGCTTAAACATCTCCCAGTCTGTGGTGTCAAAGCAGTCTTGTAGTGCAGCAGAGGCCCCCTCTGGCCACACACATACCTGCTTCAGAACTGGTTTGGTGACTTTAACCCTGGGTCTGTAAGCTGGCATTAGCATTACACTGATATGGTCAGAGTGGCCGATGTGGGGGAGGGGTGAAGCTTTGTAAGCACCTTTAACTGATGTGTAAATCATGTCCAGAATGTTACCTTCTCTTGTGGGAAAGGTCACGTGTTGGTGGAAGTGGGGTAAAACCGTCTTGAGATTTGCATGGTTAAAATCCCCAGTGATGATGAAAAATCCGTCTGGGTGGGCTGTCTGTTGCTCACTGATGGCGTTGTAAAGTTCCCAAAGTGCGTGGATTCTATCAGCGTTGTTGGTGGTGGGGGGAATATACACAGCGACCAGCAAGGTCACTGTTATCTCTCTCGGTTGATAGAAAGGACGGCACTTTACGATCATAAACTCCGCCAGCGGTGAACAGTGTTTACATACCACAGCAGCATCTCGACACCAAGCATCACTGATGTAAACACAGACTCCACCACCTTTCTTCTTTCCTCCTTTAGTAAGGATTCTGTCCGAACGGTAGCATGTGAAGTTATTACACTTAGTTATTGTCTTGAATTTTTCCAAAGAAAGAAGACTTTGATCAGCTTCAGTCAGTAAGACTTAAAACCACAGACCAGGCAAGAAATCTGGGCGTAGTGATGGACTCAGACCTCAATTTTAAAAGCCACATTAAGACAATTACAAAGTCAGCCTACTATCACCTGAAGAACATATCAAGAATTAGAGGACTTATGTCCCAGCAGGACCTGGAAAAACTTGTCCATGCTTTTATCTTCAGTCGTCTTGATTACTGCAACAGTTTCTTTACAGGTCTGCCTAAAAAAGCAGTCAGACAACTGCAGCTGATCCAGAACACTGCTGCTAGAGTCCTCACAAAAACCAAGAAAATGGTTCACATCAGTCCAGTTCTGAGGTCCTTACACTGGCTCCCAGTCTGTCAGAGAATAGACTTTAAAATCCTGTTGCTGGTTTATAAAGCGCTTAAAGATTTAGGGCCAAAATACATTAGTGACCTCCTGATTAATTACGAACCATCCAGACCGCTCAGGTCGTCTGGGACAGGTCTGCTCTCCCCAGAGTCAGAACCAAACATGGAGAAGCAGCGTTCAGTTTCTATGCTCCTTATATCTGGAACAAACTCCCAGAAAACTGCAGGTCTGCTGAAACTCTCAGCTCTTTTAAATCAAGGTTGAAGACACACCTGTTTACAGCTGCCTTTCACTAAACAATTTTAATAATATTTTAAATTTTAACTCTGAACTGTAACTTTTAACTCTTTATATTTTTATTTGAACATGATTTAATAATTCCAGTGATTTTTTTTTTTTTTTTTATGTTTCTTTTCTTTCCTCTGTCATGATGCTTTTGATGTCTTGTGTGAAGCACTTTGAATTGCCTTGTTGTTGAAATGTGCTATATAAATAAACTTGCCTTGCCTTGCCTTTGATCTTGAGAATGTAGTATAAAGAATTAAGATGATAAATGCACAAAAACTAAAGGACGATTTACTGATTTTAAGTGAAATTCTCTGAATTTGAAGTATTAGACCGCAAGTAGAGCCAGTGTGGGGTCCTGCAGCAAGGTTAAGCATAATGTAGGTGCTATATTATAATCTTATGGGTTATGTAGATTAAAAAATACATGTTTTTATCTCACCTTTGTGTTTTACAGAATCCAGTGGCAAGAGTCATAGGGGAACTCCATTCAGGAATCAGCCCAAGTGATAAACCTTCAGATAAGGGTTTTAGAGTTTTGAATCAGCAATATATCTGTAGATAATATCACCATGACCTTGGTCTGGTTGAAAAGCTGCCTGAACTAATCACCAAGGAGCTGGATCTGTTTCTGTGTTTCCAAAATCTGGCATAAATCATCTAGTGTGTAGCAGGCTTAACGTTTCTCATAACATTCTTTTATATTGTGTTATTGCTGCTGATAACCATTATTCTATGTTCTTTTATTTATATGTTTAGTTTTCTCCAGCTTAAAACCAAATCAAATCCTAGTCGCTTCACCTACAAATGAATCAACCTAATTCTGATTCTGTTTAGGAAAGCTTTTTATAGAGTCACACATCGATAACGATACCGTCCATTGGCAGTTACTAAGGGTATGAAGTTAACGTAAAAAAAGAATTGTATTAAAACTTTATTAATAACAAATGTTCATATTATTGATACAAGTTGGATGTTTAAGATCGTAGCACTTTTCAAGCATGTCAAAGCTGAAAATGCCAAATCTTTTCTTGTACTGACGACAAATATACAACTGGTATAAATGACAGAGTCTGAACTCACATCTTTTCAATGACGTAAAACAGCTTCAGAAATGGAAGAGTATTGTCTATATTTGACTTTCTTTGACATTGATAGGATTGATCTTTTTGGAATCAAATATTTTGTTCGCTACAGTTACCAGACAGAAGTACTATGAAAGAGAATATGACCCTCAGTGGACAAAGATGAAAACAAGATCATATTTAAGAATATTTTTAAATTATTCAGATCGCTTTTTTTAAGGGTTAAATTACGGATTTTTGAGACTATGGAAGAGATTATATTTAAAAAACGTGTCAGGCCTCATGGAGTCACCAGAGTTAGGATAACTCATTTATACTCAGACCAAAGTTTGAAGATATCATTTTAATTCAGTTTCATAGTTATTGTAATTTTTTTCAGTGCCGTTTTAAGGTGTTGAGGAAAGACAAAGGCTTTAAGATGTGATAACTTTTCTGCGAAACACTTAAGGACTGGCAGTCTATGTGAGTTGAGGCACAGCAGAGGGCCAAGACCATGCTGGGTAACATGTTCATTTGTTCATATTTCTTCTTCAGTTCCCATGGGACCCTGCCTCCTTCTGTTGCCTTATTCCTATATTTCTGAAGGGAGGGTGGTCTTTTTAGAGAGACATCTCTATCAGAGGAAAATCTGTGTTCCACAGTTCACTTGGCAGCACTTCACTCAACAGTAGGGAGACAGAAAACCCCTGTGAAGTGAAGGTGGCTGGAAGCTGCTTGTTCTATAGGGTCGGCTCTTTTAAAGAAGCCTTTAGCCTGCCTGTCTAAGGGTTCAAGATATCTGCAGGAAAAATAGCACAGCATGGGATGATTGCTGGAAATAGTTGATTCTTTCTGGTATGATTCATCATAGCAGAACGGATAAGCTTGCATTATGTCACAGATTGGAGACTTTACCAATCCTTGAATTGAAGTCTGTGGTATGTGCTAATAAGCATTTTAAAGTACCCATTTCAGAAAAAAAAGCTTTAATGCTTCACATAGATTTTTTGTCTAATATCACTCCTAGTTAAACATATTTTAACAAAAAGCATGGCAGCTGTAAGAGCCAATATAAAGCAAAGACAACACACATACACATCTGCACGCACGCACGCACGCACGCACACACGCACACACACACACACACACACCATTAATCGGGGTTGGCATTTGCCTAATTCAGGGCAACGTCTCTTAATGGGAAATGGGACGCCGCTTGATGACACCAATATACTGACACTTACACCCTCAGTCGTGTAACACTTAAATTAGATGGGTAGTAAATAACGCTGCCTGTCTATCTTGGTTACTACATGTGGCTGGTCTAAATGTATCATGGCACCAATATTTACAGCATCAAACTGTGTGCAATGGTAAATAGTCAGCCTTTGAACACAGACGCCATACATTGAACAGCTTGTGCCAAACTGGCTAAATTGGTACTGAATTATTACAGGGATGATTTAGACTATAGATGTAGGTCTCTTCTTTGATCAGAATTGCCCTGAAGCTCTTCCTCCGTTTCTTTTGAGCTTGCAATGCAGTCAATGGTGTGCTTCCTGTTGGATCACAGTGTTGTGGACTTCCTCTGGTTAAAGGATATGTGTTATTCATTAGAAATCCTGTCCTCTGGCTAGTGAATAGTGGAATATTGAAGCTGAGACCATGAACCGATCAATGTAACCTGCTGGCAAACTCTCAGAGAGAATCTTGCTTTGGTTATCACTGCATCTGTATATGCTGTGCTTTGCCACAATAAACAGTCTCATTAAATCATCGCCACTTAACATTACCATACATGTTTGGAGAGTTTATGTTGAAGTGTGATAATTTTTTATTCATGGCTTGGATTGTCTTCTGTGCTCAACTTGTGACTCTGAACAAACTAAAGTCCACTTAAATAATAATAAAAAAAAAAACAGCTTTAAACGCCATAGAAATATGATTTATTTTTCTTCTTTCTTTTTTCTCTTAATTTCTGACATTTCCATGAACACCATTTGACAGCAGCAGATTGAAAAACTTAATTATCAATCGAAAATACAAAATCATGAGCTAGAAGGATGTTCATACCGCTTCTATGATAGATTTTGCTACAGTGAGAAATAATCATCTGACGCGAAGAGAAGCGTATATTTTACAGTGTGCCAGTTGTCCATAATATTATGGAGGAAGAGCAGATCAAAAGGCAGAGATGGCATTTATCCACTTTATCCTAGCCTAATGCCAGTTTTCATGTACACTCTTGAAGTCCCTCATTAACCCAATCCAAGGTGGCAAAGCAATTCACTCAGCTTCTCTCCATTATGTCCTTTTCACTGAACCACATAACTTTATCCCTCTTTTTGCCCATTTACCCCCTGAGCTGTGCACATTTAAAGCAAAACGTCTTTATCTGTCATAGAACCCGAAGCACCACAAATTGCTTCATGTCCAAAAACGATCCACCCCAGACACACTCGCAGAGCAGAGTTTGTTCACATTTCTTTCAGAAAAAGGTCTTACACCAGGAAAACCCTTGTGAATATGTTTTATTCATCAGACACACAGAAAAACAAAACAATCCTCACAATATAAATATAATGGACTTATGATGTCCGACATATCTAAAGCTATGTCATAGACGTGTTGATTTAACTCCATGACAGCATTGCTAGTGTGCTAGGGTTGTATTGCACTGCATTATTCATATTCTGATAATATATCACATGTATCCATGTCAGAAACAGTGAGGGCCAAGGTTTTCAAGCTAGAATACAGCAACAAAAAAACCCATAAAGGAAATGGAAAAAACTATGTTTTTTAGAGAAAAATGTTCGTTTAGACATCAGTGTGTTCTCCCACAGAAAAGGTTTTGAAGGATATATAGAAGAAGGGAGTGATGTGTAAAATTGAGCCTAAAAACAACAATTGTATATTTTTGCAGTTACATTCTTCAATACAAGCAGATCGCCTCACAAAATGATGAGTCTCTCAGTTACAAGCAACCTTTTTCAGTATTTTTAACCAAACACAAAACCCACTGTGCTACCACCTCATATGCTCTCCAGTGTATGGACAATGCTAACTCTGCCCTTTGTCCCATAAACTCAAGGAGTGTGTAAATCCCAAAGGTGGGAATATGGTCCATCTTAAATCACTCGCCTCCCAAGAGGTTGTTTGTGTTAGACAGTGTCCTTGTTTTAAAGTGTACTGTATATAGGTAACACAAAAAGCCTTGGACAGTAAAAGCAGCATCAATAGCAGATACCCTTTCTTTGACATTGTGTAACTGATAGAGCTGTGTATCATCACTGGTCTTACGATTCGGTTACAATTATCCAGTCAACGATTCGATTCGATACGATATCACGATGCAACACGATGCATCACGATTCATCATCAATTTTCTATTTTACTGCACATGGCTACTTTTTCATAAACAGAGACAAACAGTCTTATAAATAAGACTCACTTTATCACGAGTCACCGCCACAGCCCCCTTCTTTTAGCAGACGTTCAGCCTGCAGCGGAGCACTGTGTTCTGAGTGTGCAGGACCAGTTTTGCAGGACTCAATTTACGTTGTTTTCTGTCAGAAATCCCTCTGTTAGCCTACGTTACTTTCATTACACACCACTCTGTGTGTTTAGGTAAAACAAACTCACTCAACGCTGCGCAAAACAACCACATTTAGCGGTTAGCAGATGCTTTTTTCTAACCCACGTCAGCATCGATTACATCCTGTCCCTGCATCGATGCATTAATCATCTAGTCTGCATCGCAATGCATCGATTAAATGATTCATTTCAACAGCCCTAGTAACTGAAGTACATTTTTTTTTCGCCATTAAGCTTGGACACAATAAAGCTCACTTACAGGTGAACCAGCTTCAGATGCGGGAAATCAATCAATCCATCATTATAATATGTAGGAAGGATTTCTCCTTTGTATTTACATTTCAGTTGTCCACACTTCTTCCACTGAGGTGGAGGTCAGAGCCGGCAGTGCATGAATGAGGACGGCAGTGGTTGTGGGGAGGACACAAACCGATGGTGGTGGTTATGGGAACAGAGGTCGAGGAGCTATTTTCCCAGCGGAAATTATAATATAGTAGTGTTTTTTTAAAGCATTTTTTTATTCTGTTCGGAGTAAGACTCTTGTTGATTTAAAGCTTTGTTACTAAATTTGCTAAAATTTGACAGTTTATTTAAAGTATTTACTAGTCTGTCATTTTGCCCTCCTTCGTTGGTCCCCATTTCTCCATTAGGTTATTAAAATTAGTCTCAGCATGATCTTTTCCATTGACCCTTAAAATATAAAGCAAGTGACATCATGTCACCTCACCTCATTTTCTTCTTTTCATATATTTCCAAGACCTTTCTCACTGACCTTTTGTGCTGTCAGAATAAGAGCGCTAAGCTTTAAACACTTGCAAACCGATCTGTAAGCTGCTGAAAGATGCCGCATGTGAGGAAGCGTGGGTGATGTTGTTTAACTTTTCTGTTCATGGCAAGCAGTGAAAATGTCATTGAATGTCTGCATGGTGGCAATGAGACTGTCAACAGCGATATGGAGCCTAACACTGTAATAACATGTGTCACTAGCTACATTACATGCAAGCATGCATATCAAAACAAAATCAAAACACCACAGTCTTCACAGTCAAGCTTATTTGCAATGCAATGCTAATTTCCAAACTCCCTAGATCCAATACAAAACAAAAACTTATAAATAAGCAAAAGCTTAATGAAAATCTGAACTCAACAAGAAAATGCACAATGAACTTCAATACAGTGAAACACAATAAAACAAGAATTAGATCATCCACTACGTGTCTGAGCTTGTCTGAAAAAAATCCTCAGTTTTAGTGTCCAATGCCCCAGGTATGAAATCTGCAGAAAAGGGATCTGATGGGGATCCCCAAACATAAAGGGCACCTTATATGCCGATTTGGTTCTCCCCTCGGATACTTGCCCTGAAACTCAAGGTCCAACCACAGGGTCATTAAGCACCACAGGAGCTTAGTTATGTATCCACATAAGAGTAAAGATAGAAATATGTTCTTGTTTCTTCAAATATTAAACACTTTTTAATACCACCAAGAGCCCGGTCGAGCAATGGGCTGGAGATATTAATTTTTCATGTCTTTAGGATGAGCTGGAAAAAAACCTCAAGCAATTCTTGTTTTCCTCTTTTCCTCCCAATATGGAGTCTTCACTTCCTCATGTCAGTACCAATATTGTTGAGCTGGTAGAAAGCTGAACACAGACATGTGCAACCTCCACGACATGCATGGCTTAACAGCAGCTTTCTTACCTACAAACCTGCCGCTTTAGTAGTAGCACATAGCAGGACAAATGGCAGGGAACCCATGCTTCTACATCTTGCATGCTGAGGTTTCACAAGACAGAGCAGTGGCCTCTATAGTGAAACAAGAAGGTGATCTCTGTTGGCGTCCAACCATTGGAGTCGTGTTTGTTTGAGTCTAATTTTGAGATGTTTGTGGACTTCTTGCTGCAACATTTTCATCAGTGCTTGCATAGACTTAAGAAACCAAAATAGTCCTAAAATCCGGGCGGATATAAGACCCATTATTAGGAGAAAGAAATGGCCTTATTGAAAATGTCACATAGTCTTGGATTACTGTGGCTAAAAAAAGCACATGAACTGCTGGTGTGTAAAAAAGGAGGATTCAGGAACCGATCTACATAAATCCTAATCTTTAGCGTCACACTAGTGTACAGCCTAAAGCAGCAATATCAGCAATGTAAGAGCAAATGTTTTTGACCCGCACACATTCAATTGCATGAAAATGGCTTCGTGCTGATTAAAAAAATTGCCAAAAACACCAATTGTCTACAGTACATTTAAAGCCCATTGATATGATTGGTAGAACAAATACAAAAATTGGGTTAATTCTAATGATCACGTTATTAGAAACATCAGTTTGATTCAGAAACGTGTTTATCCAATCATCAACAATCACCATACTGGCATATGATGATGGGAACATTACACCACTATAGTACAGAGCTCATTCCATTGCATACTAATGTAACTCTTTGCAGTGTTACATTAGTATGCTCATTTTAGAAAACAATCTTTTTTGTATTGTTGTGTTTACTCCTCTAATTCATGCCTCATTAGATAGCTCATGTAGCATGACTTGTGTCTCCACCCCCTTTTTTCCGTGTTAACCCAGAATAAGTGTTTTGAGGTCATTTGAATTGTATCTATAAATGGGGTGTTAACAAAGGTTGTACAGTTTTTTTTGTTTAGATTTTATCCAAAATACGTTGTTTGAAGAAAGAAACAGGACTTTTACAAAAATATAATATCATCATGAATTAATTGGAGGACCAATGAAAAAGTGCTCTCTGTTAAGAGTACATTTCTTTTGAAATATAGCTGAATGTTTCTTCATTCAATACAGTAATATATAAAGCCTCTGTGATGCTTTTCTATACACTGTATAATATCTTTCTATAGACAATAATAAGGATGACAGTTGATTCTTAGTTGTCAATAAAAGCGCTGCATGTTGAGACTTACAATTCACTGTTATTCTTTCCTTTTCATTCAGAGATGTCATTGGATTTCTATTCTCCATTTGCCCTGTCAGGCTCAAATAATAACTTGTTATACAATGGTATTCTCTTCAATGCTGTTGTAAATGATTGCAGTCTGTGTATAGCAAAGCACGCCTGTAGCACTGTGGCCAGTGAAGAGCCTGTACATCTGTTTGGTCTTATTGCTGATGTACTGTATAAGACCCAAAGGACTTACCAGTGGTGCAGTGTCTGATTGAGCTGCCTGGCTGCAGACCTTTCATGACAGGGAAAGTAGAGCTGGATGAAGCACTTTGATGAGGCAAGAAAAACCCACATCGGAGGCTAAGCAGCATTCCCAACCCCCATCTCCCTGAGAGTGTGCCCTTCGCCTTTAGGGTGCAACTGCACAACTACCTGAGGCCCAGGGCTCCAAGGGGATGCAGAAAGTAGTCCCCCTGCTTCCAATTCCCGCCCACTGGCTGTGTCTCAGTTGGTTATACAGTAATCTGAGCAACAACATGACGCCTTGTGACCCATTTGTTCAGATAGTGATAGCAGTATCAGTCTTTGGGCATTCTCCATGCGAGATACAGAAAGAGAAGAGAGACCGGCTAAAAGGCTTAGTCTAATAATGGGGGCATGTGTACGTCTTGCTCACAAACACTCTCTCTCTCTCTCTCATACCGCTGATGTCTTGGATTTCCTCAGATCCAGTGTGCTGAGAAGATATGGAAGATCTTCAGCCAGTAAATACAGCCGAATGAGCCGCATATAGACCAACCAAGAATCATAATTATTGAAATCCTGAGATACAGAGAGCCATAACTTCTGGGTGTCAATTGAATTAAGTCACATAAATAATATTTTTTTTGAATTGTATTCAAGAATAATTAGGTTTTTTTTGTTTTTTTTTCTAGTGGCAAATATTTATATAAACCTCAGAAGAATTGGCAAGTAGTGAATCTAAACTCATATATTCTATTGCAGTATAATCTCCAAAGATCTGATTTGTAAGCAATGTATGTTTCATCCTTTCTTTCCTATTCATTAGAGTTCATTTTTTATGGATTTTTTGATCCAACTTGCATGTATTCTGCAGCAAATGCATGTTTTATTCTACAATATCTCACCTTGAATGTTATATTTAAAAGAGAAAAAGATTAGTTCTCAGTCAGAAAAAGCAACACTTTCTGTTAGCCTCTGCAGTAATTTATGTTTTGTTTATTTTCTGAAGTCTTCCACAGTAGATCTAATAAAATGTATGTATGCAATGCATCTGTTTTTGTGTAATAAACTGCAGTATCATGAATCCTTATTTTTGAGTATGCATTGGTCAGCAGAGAGCTTTAAGTCAAAGATCACATGGCTAATTCAGCATTAAAATCAAGACAGTGCGTGCTCATCTGATGTAATGTGTTCAGTTCATCTTCATGTAATGCCTATAGCACTAACGCAACTTCACTGGTTTGGCATGTCCAGTGTACAACAAAATACACACTCAAAATATTTTAATGAATTTCTCCTTATGCAGTTTTACAGCTCAAATGGTTTTTGCATTATGGAAGTTTTGCAAAATGTAAATTCAACTCCAAAATTGAGTGCTAAAATCTAAATATTCTCCTAACTTTAATGAAAAATTACAATTTTACGTGTTTGTTTCCATACTAAACTATTTCAAGTTCACCTCTGATTGTTCAGTTCAGAATGACCCTCAGGACATATTTACCGTAGCTTAACACTTAACAGCGGCTGTAAAAAGCAAGCAAATTTTCATGTAGGTTGCAACTATAATAACTGCATATTTAACATATTTCTATTGTTGTTTTGTTTGTTTTTATCTTACATTATGTGGCCTGGCGAGTAGTCATTTTTATCAAATCGGAGTATTCTACTTGCAATCAACATTCTCAAATTCTGCGTCTAGAATTCTGGACATTAATTTGTACGTTTCACTAACTTTGTACAAACCCTTGGTGATTCTTGGATGTGTTGGTGAGTCACATTTGATTTAGTACTGTGCTGTCTATTTGTCTCTGAGTAGTTTCTTTGAGTGTACTGTTGTTTCAGAGTGGCTGAATTGAGTGAGTCATCTTGTGAGTCTGTTATGAGATGACCTCTGCAAGTAATGTTGACAGGAAATTCAAGTGTTAAATGAGAATGTGTGAATGTTCAGATTGTCATGTCATGCAGTTTGCACATCTAACTGTACAGGAGATCAGGAGATGTTTGTATGTATTTTAGCGGAACAAAGTCAATGATGTTGTGCTGTTCAACATGTAATTGTAAGTTATTTAATACATAACTGCAAACTGAACCTATAACTCGCTTGTCATGACTGTTTAGATCAGCCCTAATCCGGCACAGAGTCTAATTCATGCGGTTATTTTTTCTTTCGACAATAAAGCCTTTTCATTTGTGACATTATGTTGACTTTATTTGGTGTGTGACAAGACACAAGACACTGTTCAAGATAAAAGCTTTTCCCAAATCACAAGTACAGTCCCGAAATGGGATTTTGGACTGATGACAATGAGGATACTGTAACCATTCAAATCTGTAGATATCACGGAGGGGGGGGGGGTTGTCAACAGACTGTTGTCATAGAGACAGACATGCAGAAAAGCGCTCAAGAATGCACAGCCATCGCCTGCAAAAAATCAATCCAACTTTACCAGAGGCATTTACCGTGTTTGTAAAAGCGCCAATGTAGTCAGTTTCTGAGGTCTTTTGTCTGACCAACAAAGAAGACATTATAAACAAAACATGTCCACATGTCACAAGCAACTAAACAAAGACTTCAAACCACATAACAAATCTTCATCTACATTTGCTTCTCCTGTACATTATGAACTGAGTGGCCTTTCCGTTAAACTGTGGGTTGGAATTTCAATATGATGACAGAATGAAATATGTTGGTCTTGCTGCATGTTCAGTTATGTATCTTTTGTGACATTGTGATGTTGTTGGTGGCCGTGCTGGCACTTTGGTTGTGTTCTGACAAACTCTGAATGATGAGCGCTGGAGAAGACTGACTAACTGTATCCATGCTAAAATGCACATTCAACATTATCACCATGACGTAATGAGGCAGACTTGGAGAACAACCCTGTTCTGGCAGCAGAGTGACTGTGTCACTAGATTTGGCAACTATCAAAACAGCTTTCATGACTTTATCTAAAAAGAGCAAAACTCAGGATTTAGGGAATGTTGGTGCAGATTTTCATTACTTTGCCTTTGGGATTTAAGTTTACACCAACTGCTTGATTAACGGGTCACCCACATATTTCACACATTGCCATAAACATAAACAACTGCACCAGTTAAACTTAGTTCATGTCGAGAAAATGAATGTGTCTATGTAACATTAATATCAAGTTGTAAAATTCTGGAGCGCCAGTAGCCTAGTAGTAAATGTGTGTGCCCCATAGAGGTTAAAGTCCTCCATTGGCATTCCCCACTCTCTCTCTCCCCAATTTTTGACTCTATCCACTTTCTTATCTCTGAATAAAGGCATGAAAAGCCCAAAATGAAATCTTTAAAAATTGTAAAATGTTGACTTACAATGTATAAGAAGATCATTTCTGTGTCTGTGTAAAGCACAATAATTATTTTCTTTATTGGGTTCCAATAACCTTGTTTCAGGATCACCTTATTAACAGTAAAAATATTCTCTCAAAATAAACCAAAGTGATGTTTTATATGTTCTGTGACAGAACAATTGGTCTGGGTTTATCTTGATTTCCAGTTCAGCCATTACAGGCAAAGTACCTTTGGCCGAGATAATTAAGGAGCGTTCACCCTTGGGGCATGAATAAAGTATATCAATAAAGTATAGTGGGCCAATTAGTTTAGGCTCAGTCAACCTTTTCACAATCTGAACATTATTGGCTTCCACCCAAAGCCATGGAGTCCAGTCAAGAAGCCTGCTTTACATGCAGTATGTAAAAACGAGGTTTCTACTTTGTTTGCTTGGTTTCATCATCAATGAGTGACACTAAATTAGTCAGTTATTCATAGGAGAGAAAAAAAAAATCTGCTGTATTTAACAATAAAGCATTTCAAAGATTGAAGACATTAGTTTATAAATATTTGAATATCAGATAAAACACTTAAAAGCAGCTTTCAACTTTCTGAACCGAAGCTGACAGGAATAGTGCACTGATGCTAATATTAACATTATCTTGTGCATGTGTGTGTGAACCAATGTACATCAGTGTCAGATCAATGAAATAACTCTTGATTTATGGCAGCACCAACCATGTTTGTTGTAATCTGAGTCGAAGAATAATTTATCATTTGAGTGTGAACGAAATCATCTCAGAGGAAAATGTGATGTTGAATTTCATACTGTGTGCTATGATTGTATGTACACTGAAGAACATACGTGAAATATCTCAAAATTGTTTTTATAATTCATTAAGACTTAATGTTAGGGATATATCTATGTCAATATCCATCTTCATCTTCACACACAGAGCATGCCAATCAAACTGCAATCTGCCTGTTCTGCTGTTCTATATCCTCAGATATGCACCAATAGAGCAGGCGGGGGTTAAGGGACTTTGTTATGGCACTTCAGCAGTCATTGTTGAGGATATTGAATTCAAGCTATAATATTTCCGGACATTACACGTTCCGTTCGAGAGAGCCTCAGTCAACTACCAGTCTCACAGTGAGTGGTCAAGGATCATTCCATTCCACCGATATGCTGTGTTTACTGCCTAATTTGACAGAGATTTGTCTGTTTTCTCCAAAGAAATCATGACTCAACCTATCTTAGTATAAATATCATATTATGAATACTTTAAATTGAACTCTCGAAAACCACTCAAACTTTAAATCAATCTCCTTAGTGTGGAAGTTTAGAAACCACCTTGAAGTATTGATTGAAGCAGCATGTTTTGAGAATTTTATTGGCTACAAGAAATGTCAGCCATCGGCACAGGAATGTGAAATTGCCCATCAGAACAGAGTCAGGCACGTCCCTTCAACTCAGGCTCCCACTGAGTGTTATGAGGTGTCATCAAATGGTCAGCGAAATAGTGGAGGTTTTTGAAGTAATCCATGGATCTGCATGGGTGTAATGTGTTTAGATTCATCTTTCTCTGGATTTGAATAGTGGGGACCTATTTTTGGTGGATTATTATGATCTTGGGAGTACAGTACATGGCAAAATCAAATGACAAGTTAAAAGACGTTGCTTGTTTGTCGGTGGTCTGACAGATGCGTGGATTGTGGCAGCTGAGGTGGTTGAATCCGTACACACCGGGCCGTCAGTGTGTGTGTGTGTCGTCTTTTTTTGGATCTGTGTAAGTTGGTTATAAGGTCACCTTAATGCAGACTTAATGAGTGAGAAAAAGGACAGATCAATTCCTATCATAGATTAAATTGTTATTCCAAGTCTAGAAGACAAACAGTTTAATGACGTGGTTAATCTCCTATGTTGCATATGAGAACATGGATCACTGAACGCAAAAACAACAACACCAAAAAAATTTGAGGATCAGTTGGAGAACCCCAAATCTGACAAATCAGGTTCCACTATGTTAATCCTCAAATGGGGACAGGCCTACTTTACACATCTATTTATGATTTTCAGTTCAGCATTCCTCCTGTCACTAATGTAAAGTTCACTAGGCCTATCTTATCTTTTGTGAGTCGTTGGTATTGTGCTGTTTCACCACAAGTTGAAGGAATCCTTTGTTTTTACATCATTCGATAATTGTTAACAGTAAGTCTTGCAGACGCACAAATCGCTAGATAAAATATTGGTATGTCTTCATCAACTCCACTGAGCTTAAATGAGCTCCATATGTGTTGTCTGTCATGTTTCTTTACTCTGTAGCACACCATCTTTCATCTGTTTTTGTTTCCCCGATCTCATTTTCTCCATCTCTTTTTTGGCATCTGCCCCTGACAGGCTTAAATTAGATAAGATCCGCCTTCTTCGTGTTCAGCAACTAATCAATGGGAAAAAAAATGGGCTGCAGAATAGGAACAATCAGCGGGGTTGAAGCAGTTGATTTATTGTCTGGAAGAAAAACACTAACATTTTAAAATAATGAAAGAGGCTAGTACATGTATACTTAATTACAGAATTTGCACTTTTTTTCTTTTGTCAATTACTCATCCAAATTGGCTAAATGAAAAGGAGTTAATGAATGAATGAATGAAAAAGGAAAAAACAAATTCTGTGTTAGGCCTTTACTCACAAAGAAATGAATATGACACACTCACACACAATATGTGACATTGTCCTCTCACAAAAGAGAACATGAGCTTATAACAGGCCCTGGACCAATGGAGTGAGGATGTCTGGCTCTGTGAATTACACTGGCCTTGTTGTTTCTGGATCGGCTGAAGCCTGTGGGGACTGACTTAGAGTAATGCCTTGCCCCATATCTCCCTCAGCACTCAGCCAAATGCAGCTACGCAACAGCAGCCCCACTTAATGTGATCTTCCTTGGCTTTCTGAGGTGGAAGTGGCAGAGAGACAAAGGGCAAAGAAAGAGTCAGTTGACTCATTGATGCGCACACACACATACACACACACACACACACGCTCAACAATGCACAACCACACTCCAAAAATAGTTGGTGGGTTTTATGTGTGTGTGTGGGTGCATTAAAGTGTGCATGCAGCTCACATGCAAGTCTCTGCAGGCTTGAGCATCTTGAATCTCAAGATTTCTCTTTCCCTCTTCAGCTCCTAAATAAAGCCTGCTCACTGAAGTGGAGGAGGAACACAAGAGAATCAATCATACAATTATCCAGATTTCCTCTGTCACTTCAAACGGAGAAGAACTTAGAGGCTGACCATTGTATTGGTATGGGGGCGGGTGAGCGTGACTGTTTTTTATCAGCACAAACTTTGTTTTAATAGCGAGTACAGTGTTGTCAATCCCTTCAGCTGGCAGTCGTGTTCAGTTGCAGAAATGTGTGTAAGTGTGAAGGGAAAAACAGAGGAGAAATCGTGAGGCAGAAAGAGAGCGGAGTGGGGGGAAATTAAAAAGTTGCTTTCGAACATAAAACTCACAGAAGTCTTACGCAGCATCTTACACCATGTTTAGCAGCGTGGATGAGTGAACTGTGCATGTGCCTGTTTGCATTTTAACAGGATCAAATCTGAACCGTGTCAACAATACAAAAACATTCCCTGCAGTCTTCAAATGAGCCCATACAGTAGCCCAGTGTTTAAGAAGTGATACGCATACTGAATTATGACACTGTGGTTCCATATAACAAGTTGTAGATATTTACAGCCACTGCAACTGCCAACATAATAGACAGTCTTGAATTTATGTTGGCATTCTGTTCTACTGTGCCAAATTCCCTATTCTTAACAACTGGGTTAAGTTCTGGCTAAACTCTAACTTGAAGTCACATTTAAACAAAATTCAACCTAACACGTTAGATCACAAAGCTCAAAAAGCCAACCAGCCAACTCAACTCAAGTTGCTTTCATCTGGAACACCATGTCCTGTGGTCTGGGAACCATTTACCTTAAAGTAGGAAACAGCATGATTTTAAATGTAAAAAATGCACTTAATCCAGTGTTTTTCTCTCCTTCCACACGCCTACAGTTTCCATGTACTGTATATAGTCTTAGACTTGAGAAAAGTTTCTTTAGAATGAGGCTTCTTAAAACAGTGCCCTTGGGTGGAAGATGTGTTGTGCTTACTGATCACGTCTTTAATGAAAGGCGAGAGACCAAAAGCCTGACTTCTTCCCGTCTCATCTCTCTCAGAAGATGCTGAGGTTCTACATCATTAACCAGCCAGCCTTCTGCTATTGATCACCTCATGATCCTGAAATATTCACAACATTCTCACAATAACAAAAAAAATACATAGGGGAGAAGTTTGCTCTGTACCTGGGCTGCTGCAAAGGTTTTATAGAGTGTAGAGTGGATTCTCAAAGTGTCTAGAGGCGGAGACCTAGAGTGATTCACATTCATCAGGCGGTCAGGCGGTGTAGATTTTAGCACAGCACTGCCTTGGACTTAAGCACTCAACTGTGTTGGAGTTAACTCTGTGTTAACAGATTGAGTGTTTCAAGTGTGTCTTTAAAGCTTTCCTTTCAGAGACCTGACACAACTGCAATCCTAGGTTTGTTGGGAATAATACAGCACAATAGAAAAAAGATAAATAAATCTTCAGTGCATACAAGAGATACATATATTGTGTTGTGATTTATGTGTTTGGGTACAGTAACCCTGGTAGTACCTGCAGTATTAAGAAATATGCATGCTATAATTCTTACAGTTCTTTTAATTGTTTTTTTGTAAGCTTACAATGGATGATTTGATTTCTTATATGTGAAATGGTATTGCAGATGATAATAAAGAGAAAACTATTGTGCTCACATCAAAGTAAAATGCATTCAATGTGCAGGACAGATGTGTTCCTGCATTGTCCTAAACCTACAGAGACAATCGGGTTCTATGAAGTACTTTGTGTTTTTTTAGCTCATTTTGTTGTTTTTTTTTGGTCCACAATATTACATTTCAGTTTAATTTCATCGCTCTAATCAACAATGTTTCCAGACAAAGCATGGCAGCTGCGTCTGGAAGCATCTGGAAAGCTCTGAAAATGATTTGCCTTTATCACCCCGGCAACAAACTGCACACAGTTGGCAAATAGCTGTTAGAAAAAAAAAACTTCACCAGAAAGTCGACTCGAAGGGAATACAAATTTCTCTCCATTATGGCTAGATGTTTAATAAGTCATCTGTGCTAAAACGTTAACTAGGATGTCAACATAGCATGGTTTACAGCTTGTTTCCCCCAGGTGGTCAAAAATGTAATTGTTCTAGTTAACGCTGTATAATTTTAATAGTTTTTAACAGTACCTGGTTGGTATTTTTTTCCTGAAGACCCATTCAGGGTTTTTATTCACTAATTACCTTCTTTATGTGATACTTTTCACTGTTATTTGCAAAGTCAGCCCCTTCCTGTGCGTGATTCTAATTGCCTTCGCACGCACTAGGGAATCCCTGGAAACAATGCAGACTTCAACGTTCCAATTGCTAATTGTCTCGACATCGATCGGACTGAAAGAAGCCCACCTGTTAACACTTCTCAGCTTTGTTAGAGCTATAATAAGTTACTGCTAATTCAAACCAACCGCTTTCTGCCTGTGCTGTTTTACATGAGCAGTAAAGCCGTTAACTACGGGATGTCTTTTCACGTGAAACTATCAAAGGAAATTCAGTGCATGTGTCATTAATGAAAGAACTCGTGCTGATGCATCTACAAGACATGAGCCTTTTGAGCTAGCTCCGTGGATCCTGTATTTAATTCTGATGTGATAGGGAGAAATGGCCACGGTGAGCTGTTAATTTGAAAGCTGCAGGCTGCTGCCACCGTTTCCAACCTTTGGTGAAAATGACACTTTTTGAAAACGTAGTCTTTACAAAGCAGCAAAATTGAAGAAATCTTCCCACCCCACTCTTAATTTGGCCGCATTTTGCTCTGTTACATGTACGACACCAGCACACAGGGTGTCAACACATTTGGCACTTCCAACACAATTCTTGGATCTGCAGGAGAAAACAACCTTGCTGTCACAAGTAGTTACACAAGATGTTGCCAAATGAATCAGGTCTGAAGTCCTTAGGATTATAACATGATTGGGGATAATATTCATTTGAACATATTAACATGAAGAGTCTCTGGTGAGGTCCTTTTGCAAAAATGTAAATTCAAATTCAGGTTTTTTGACAAATGGGCAACATTTGGAGTATCAACCCTGGCTTGCCTGCACCTATGTGTTCCCTCTCAATGTCAGCTTCGCCTTATTTCTGCAAAGATCTAGGGCGATTTATATCTTCAGCCTCCTTAGCAGGCAATCTGGAACATTAACTATGTTTGTTAAAGGCCTGTTTTGTGTTTGTGCAGGGAATGATTGATCACAGGCGGAGAGGGGACAGCAGAGTAGGGACAGCCTGGTGATATAAATCACATCTGATAGAGGGCACATAGATAATTGGTTGTCTGGCCCTATAGTCACGAGGAGCGGGCCACTATCTTCTACGGGGAGATAAACTAGAGGGCAGCACACAATGATAACAACATGCTTGACTGTCAACAGACGAGATGCAAAATTACACCCCCTTTCCCATCTCTCCCACTCCCTCCTCTCCAATCCTGTTGTTTCTCTGTCCCTTTCTCCTGTCCTGTTATTGTTCCAATGAGGAGTGGAGAGGTTAAGTGGATTGAAAATCAGTCGGCGGAATGTTTCTGTTTATTCTTCTTGCCGTCCTATTTTCCAAAAGTATTTCAGCCGCAGCGGTCATCAGTGAATAGATTTACTGTGGGTGACCATGGCAAAGTCTGATCAATACAAAAGACACCATCAAGGACTTCGAACAGTCACACAAAGTGACGCTCAACAAGGTTCCCTCTCTCGCTCTCAGACCCTCTTTCTCCTTCTCTCAAAATACAGCCCCGTCCTCTTCTCCATCCCTTGCACTTTTGGGGAGGGGGGTGTCAGCCTCACTCAGTTGTTTTAGAGATGAAAGGAATGTCCATGTTCCTCTGACACACAGAGAGCCACTCCTGATTAAATAGCCTTACAATGTGCCAAATATGCTGCAATTGTTGCCAGGGAGACCAAACTGACCTTGGGTGTTGCGTTGCGACTGTTGCCAAGAAGGTACTAAGTGTACATTGGAGCGAGGGAAGGGACAAAATGTGCAGCACTTTAAAAGAAATGCATGACTATTTGTTTGAAGTGTGAAGTTAGACATGAAAATGTGTATCCACTGCCTGACAGGAATCAAGTGTAGAAACATTCATTTCAGTTTTCCATCTTGGCATTTGTTGTTGTGTTGTTTGTTCCTATTCCAGTGGTAAAGACAAGACATGTTGTGGAGGAGCTTTTTTGTTCCTTTAAGGAAGAATGTGTGCCATTTTACACATAAAGCAGAAATCAAGTATTTCCTATTTAAATGTCTGTCCGAGTTTTGGCTGACTACAATAAGTGAGAAGTGCATGTCCTGCCGGATGTGTTGTTGTCAGATTTACAAGGATGGGACAGCCAACTCCTCCCCTTGCATATAAAAGCTGTTTTAGTCAAGGACTAGAGAAAAGAAGAATAACATACTCACTGCTTATAAGCATTTTTAGATCACGCTCATTCTGTGTCAATTTATATGCAATGTGAAGCTACGAGCTAACTAACTATAGCTTCAGGCAATTGAAGCTCGAGCCAAGGACAATTTTGCCCGCCGCGTGCCCTAAACTCCTTCATGCGGATGGGAGCGGAGGTGTGTTGCTGGAGGAAAGTGGAAGCTTCGGTATGGCGGAGGTGTCGCCAAACAGCTGTTGGTTTTGGTTTGCATGCTGGTGCTAAAAGGCGACATCTACTGGATCAGAAAGTCTCACATTCCTAGTCACCATACTATCCATATCCAAGGGTGAAACTCCTGGCATTCTTTCCAACATTAACTTTACTTTTCTAATCTGTGCAAGATGTTGTTGCCTCTTTCGGCATATCCTGAATAATAGTTTAAGGATTAACAGAGCAGCAGTGCAGAATGCAATGCGCTCCCATCATACTTACTGCATAAAAATACATTTCATAAACCTGTGTATGGGATTAAATGTTCCCAGAGCCCAGAGTGCAATAATAGACTGAATGCAAACCAACAAAACATGTCCCGAACTTTTGATGTAGGTTTTATTTTTTTTTCTTCAAAAAAGTAAATTTGACTAAGTTGAGCTTTGCATCACATTAACAGGATATTTCTTTAAAGCATCGGAGAATGAGGCAAAACATTTGGATACATGTGGAAATAAGGATTTGGGTGCCACAAAGAGTTTACCAGTCATGTCAGATCTGTCACCTTTAAGTAATACAGGAGATTAGCATTCACTAAACGCAGTGTCTATACGTATTCATTTCCATGACATCTGTATTGTACTTCATCTGTCAGTGCACACTGAATAATGCATTTGTCACATGATTAGGCTAGAGGAGCTAATGTGTTTTCTATTTTTTTCCAATTTCTCATACTGGGAAAAATACAGCGTGGATTCAGACTAGACAGAGCAAACAGATGCAGCCGTCTATTTTTTGTTCTTTAAATGAGAGCTTCTCTCTCTCTCAGGAGTCTTCTGTGCAGATGAGGTTTAGTTGTTCCCCGGGCTTTTGATAAGGCCTCCTGCTCTTCCTAAGCCAAATCTGGAACCTCACCGCAGGGTCCTCAGGTGGGTGTAGACTCACCTGCTGCTCTCTGTGCCTATTTTATCATCTGAATTCACACACACATGCAGAGAGAGAGAGAGAGAGAGAGAGAGAGAGAGAGAGAGAGAGAGAGAGAGAAACACACAGAGGTTCTATATGATCTCCAGGCGCCCCACTGTACCCTAGTGTTGTTTTCTTCAGATTGCTCCAGCACACAAGCAAGAGCCCTTAGTATTAATGCAATCAAAGATTCTGTGCTCACAAATTAACATGCAATTTTACATCAGTGTGGGAGAACAAATCCAACACATATTGCTGCACATATTAGCAAGGATTTATTTCTTTATGAGAGCGAATGCATAGTTTATGGGCACTTGTTGTAAAGATTGCTTGATGCTTGACAATGGCTGTTAGGGAGGAGGACTAGGCCCTGATTATTGTCATTCACATCACATCGTGCCTCTGTGTGCGCCTGCTAATTGATGGGGTTTTTCCTCTTGATTTCTTTGGGGGAAACAATCCAGCAGATGTACATTCATTTACGATGAGGAGATTGCTTCCATTGCCATCATTGTCCATCCATTACTGTTCCAGCGGCACTGGAGAAACAAGCACAAGCACAATATCTTCCACAGGTAATAGGCTCCTGTTTGTGTTTTCTATTGTGTTGTTGTTGTTGTTTCCTAAACTTGACAGGCTTGTTATTTTGGTCAGTGACAAACAGAATGTGAGACTGTTTTTTTTTTTTGTCTGAGACATTTATGTAAAAAGTAATACAATGCTCCCCTTCAGTTGTTAATTATGAACTTACTTGGAAGTATCATGCTGCTTCTTTTGACATGTTTTTTTATGCTGAGAGCAAGACTGCATGCTGCAGAACTGGACAAAAAATATAGTTTAAACTTCTTATTTATCATACACATACACACACTTCTATAAACTGAGTAATCGACTTCTCTTTTTAGATGTCATAGATTAGTGTATCCTCAAAACTTAAGAGAAGAGAATTAATTAACATAGTTAAATGAAGCACCTCACATTTTATTCTTAAATGTGATTAATTGTTGTGGTCCTGTTTGCCCACTGTGCCTGACTGTGTGTTAATGACTCCATCGACACATATGAGCATATGTGCAGTTCTCATCCTCGGGGTCATATCGATCCTGTCCAGGTAAGTTCTCACATGAATAATCAAAGCCAGCTACCATCGGCCCTTCCTAATCAATAGCTATTTCGACAGCAGGGCTCCAGAGCAACAATTCATTATAAATGAAAAGCCACAATATATACACCTGACCTCTGTGTTATGACAATGTCCATCTGAACACGATCATAACAATAGCTAGTATCGAACAGGGCCAAGTTCACAAGGAGGTGAGGATGGTTATGCCAATTAACAGAGTGAGGGTAACAGCTGATTTGTTTTAGCTTTAAAGGCACAGTGTATGATCTATGTCAGCAGCAGAAATGCTGAAATAACTGCAAACATTGCACAACCTTGGCTGTCTCTAAAGCTGTCGTTTCATCCACAGTCCACTTTTGAACGGTCACATTGAGGTTAATCACAAAGTGATGTGTAGCATGTGTGCTCATGCATCAACAAGGTGACAACTTCTTTCTCTGGGACTCATCTGCCAACTGTCCACAGCCTCAAGCACAGTCCTGTTCCTGGTCTGCTACAGCTGTCTTATACCAAAGTTTCTCCGAGTTTCATCATCTTTGTTACCATCACGTAAACCCTTGCCATGACTCTAACAGCCATGGTTGTGTATGGACATTTAAAAAGGGACAAGACCTTAAGTTAACAAACGGAGAACCCTGACAGAAGCCATGCCCTTTGAATAAAAAAATCCACAGTCCTCTGAAACAAAAGGGGCTATATGGGCTACAACAGCCCATCTGTATCATAGTCAGAGGAAGTAGAAGTAGACCACAAATGAGCAAGGCTAACAATCAACATTTAACCATAATGCAGAATGATGAGCATGGGCATGTGCGGTTTTTCAGCATGTACAGACCTATACTTAGTAATGTGATTTAAAGGGGAAGTCAAACACTGGAAAATATATTCAGGGAAATTCCAAGGTAGGATCTGAACACAAAACATGACTGGGATGTTGACGCTGACCAAGAATGCATCAGGCAACAAAAATCTAATTAGATACGTCTATCAGTGCTGTATCACAAATTCAAGAAGTTAGGAATTTGGCAAAACGGTATTCAGGCTGAAGAGTTCTTACATTACACAAAATGTGTGTGAACAAATAGAAATAAACAAGGATGTCCAGCTACATTTAAAGCTAGCATTTGGCTAAAGCTTTCCTTACGATGCAGTCTTGAACTTTACAAAGTTTAACCTTAATTAAACAATTAATTATCAGATCTGAAAAAAAGCAAAACAAGCAGGTTTGCATTTTTTCATAAGAAAAGGTGAGCCAACACAATTTTACAGCAGGCATTTGGATAAGTCATTACACAAGAGGCGAAAGTGTTACTGGTAATTGCCTAATTCAATTCAGGTGTGCAAGAAGCGAGGCGCTGTTTTTTCATGCTGGCTCACTGATTATTGGGACAATCAAAATGAACAGAATCATCATGAAACAGATTAGAAACACCTGTGTTTACCTAAAACTACAAGCCTGTTTTTCAATATTATATTTAGACAATTTGATTACAAAGACAAGATACCAAAATGCAAACAGACTTCATAACTCACAGTCAACAAAATGGTGACAAAGCCTGAAAAAACACTGCATATGTCAGGTACCTCTCTTTTATGTCATCTTTTATCTGAATTGCCATTTCATGTTCCAATTCACCAAAGCTCTTGAAGAGTTTTCTTTAACTATTTGGATTGCAGCATGTGAATTTATATGAAAACTTTTTATTGAAGTGGTCAGCTTTTTTTTTTAAATAAATAGCCATGTACAGTAAATCTCCATTGTCACTCTGAATCGATTACATTTCTGAGGCGTTTTAGGTAGAGCATACCTGATCTTTAAATTGGGCCATTTAATTGGTCATTTCCTATACTTCATTTTATTGTTATAAAAAAGTATAGAACAGTATATTGTAGACTTGATTTTGTGTTACCGTCATCATGTACAGTTTTCTCTATGTGATCATGGGACTTTATTGGCCACACACTCCGAACAGCCAGTAACAGCATCAACAGGCAGGCTTTCAGATAGAACCCCCAAGTCACAAGAAGGAGAGGCCAGCCGAAGAAGACCTAGAGCAGGGACCTTGAGACTGACATCAAACAGAGCGGACTAACATGGAAATAACTAGGGAAAAAATGCTCAGGATAGAAAACTCTGGCGGTCTGTGGTCAAAGGCCTATGCTCCAGAAAGGAATGATAGGTGTAAGTAACACAATCCCAGTTTTAATCATCTTTACAACACACTAAGGGGTTGCTTTATAAGTGATATAATTTTCTCAGTGTTTTAACTTATAATTAAGAACCATACATTTTTATTTAAAAAAAAACTGCAGACACCTGACAACATAAGCGCTTTTATATCCGACTGACAAACTCTAATTAAACCGCTGATAGCTTTGCAAAGACTGACAGATTAAGATGCTTTACTGCCACAAATCCTGATAGTGCTTATTAACAACTTTTAAAGATGATGAGCTTGAAACATTTCAATTAAACATTTGTCAGATAAGCTCTTTCAAATCTTAGCATGTTGTTAGAAAAGATACAGACTGATTGAATCGAGGCAGTTTTAAAAATACATTTAATGAAACTGCAGTTTTTAGATTTTTCAAAATATGAATGGTTCAGCCTTGATGAAAATAAGCGTCATAGGAAGGTTATTTTCTGGGGATATAGGGCAGTCAGTACTTCACAGTTAGTCCAGAGGTAAAATGGCATGTAACATGATACCATCACTGTCCTTTTAATGACATTTGTGATTTGTTTTCAACTACACAGCATACACTTCATGCTCAGACAGAAATACACTTAACATTTTTCAGACTTCACATCCTATAATGTATTCTATGTTTTTGTTATGCTGTGTGAGGCAGTAGAAACCTATTAAGTTTAACTTTGTCTTTTCTTTTTAGTAAATCAGGTAGGGTGAAGTAACCTAAAATATAAGATTTTATTATCACAGACAAATCAGTATTCATCGAGTTGAATAGTTTACAGATTTTAACCAGCCACTGTTGGATCGAGCGTAGGGAGATATTTGAATGGCAATTCCCAAGTGTTGTGCTCTTTATGCAAACACAGTATAATTTTGCAAAATAACAAGACATTGTAATTCCACTCAAATAACTTTTGAGAAATTGATTTCTTGTTTTTGTTGTTTGCCCTCTCCAATTTCCCCCTTGGTTGCTCACCATCATATTTAAGACACATCCAAAAGAGCACTGCCAAACACAGCCTAGTGCTCCAGATAATGTTCTATATTCGAGAAAGTATTATTTGTAAACTCAATGATTCTTTGATTGAACTGTGTAGAGGCTCAGTAAAAAAAAAAAACAGGTTTTAACCCAAAATCAAGACTGAGACTTGGCCGGAAAAATATAAAGTTCATGGTAACAGGTAAAAGTCAAAACCCCACAGGCAGGTGGATATGAAGCAAATATATCTCATGGGGGATCATCCAAGAAAGTAGTATTCTCTAAAATCAGGCAAAATGCTTACAGGCACAACTGAGGCAGAGAGAGAAAATGGCCAGAGCAGAAGCCGAATAGACACTCTGAAGGGCAACAAATGAAAGTTTGCTGGTATATATGATACTGGTTGGATGAAGAAGCAGCAACAGGTGGACATGAATGATCAGTTGAAGGGGTTACAGCAAGGAAAACACTTTGTGGTGTATTCCAAATACTCCTAGTAGACCCAGACCATCATCCAATGATATCCCTCTGTTCATGGATATCAGTATACTAGTCTACTCTTGCGGCAATGGTTTGTGGTAGAATAATATTTAGAGGTGAATTGGTCAGTCCTGGACAGTTCACCAAAAGCAAGCAAGGATCCCAACCATCACACCACAAGGTGTTTTTAGAGAAGTGAAAGACGGAAAAGCTCCTCAACAGCCTCGGACCAAATTAATTAAATATTGATAGAGTTGAGGTCATTAAGATGGTCTGTTACAGAATGTTTCTAGGTAAGGAAGTGACCAGTCAATCTTGACAGAAGTGGGGCCTATTTGAATGCTGCCTGCATTAACAATTAACCACAGGAACTACTGTACAGCTTGGCATGACACTGACACTTCTCCCACTTGACAATCAGCTGGTTCTTCACAAATCTTTGTAGATAAACAATACACGTTTCAAATCATCCTGCTTGGTCCTGGAAATTATAGAGATATTATCAAAACATGCAAAAACAAAGTTGTTAAGCATGCTCCAGGGTATATATTTTAAATAATCAGAGAACTGGAAGGACACTGGTCAACCAAAAGGGAATCACAAGATATTTATACTTGCCCTGGGGTGTTCTAAGGAAATCCACTACTCATGCCATGAGCCAGTGAATTCAAGGTGATATGCAGTCCTAAACAATATGGTAAAAATCAGCCAGGAAAGATTCATCCAGAATATCGTCCCTGCAGGCAACATAGACGACATGATTCATGTAACCATTGTAATTCAATGAAGCTTTGTGTTTCAGCGGGGAACAGTGATATAGCAATGCATTAAGTAAGAGACCTTTTATTGTGCAGGTCAGTGGCATAG
Organism: Labrus bergylta; assembly: GCF_963930695.1. Lineage (NCBI taxonomy): Eukaryota > Metazoa > Chordata > Actinopteri > Labriformes > Labridae > Labrus > Labrus bergylta. The sequence continues at coordinate 16,908,294 of NC_089197.1, forward strand.
TCATTGACGTGTTTCATATCCGTATATACTGAAGGAGATCCTGGAACTAGGTTTCAGGTTGATCCTGGTGAGTAACAGACATTGTAGATCTGAGACCGTCAACATAATGACATGGTGATCACTCCAGACCAAAATAACAGTAACGGACAAGTCAATATGTGGATTGTTGTCATGTACAACGCATATTGACAGGCAGTTCAGGTATCTGATTCTAGATGACTACCTGACATGCCCAGTAGGACAGAGGCAATTCTGTAAGTCACTAAACAGAAAGGTACCCATAAAAGGTGCTGGCTACCAATGGGCTTGGTTAAAAAGCCTTGCTAAATTGATAGCATTATGTCTATAGAGCTTGTATTAATGCCTGAATTGGTAATGGAACAAAAGTGTATAGGTATAGTCGAGGTACATACTGAGCAAGAACCATAGGTATGGAGGAGATTTCAGGTTTCTTATATTTAGAATAGCCATTATACATTCTGTCATTGCTGGAAATATATACAGCCAATTGTTTGTGACCCTTTTGTATAAAATTGGCCCAAATTATCCTTTAACAACAGAGAAGAGCATCGTAATGCCACTTTAATGTGTTTCGGATTTAGATATGTTCCATTACTTACTTTTAATTCTAAATTGTACAGTATACAAATTAACAATTTTAAAGAGTGGATTGTACGAGGACTGTCACAAATGTGAAAGAAAAACATGATAACTAATTTTCCCCGGAATTTAGCTCCTTTGCTCACTACCCCATAAATCCTCCGCAATCCAGTTGATGTGCTGAATGGCTTCTGAAGTAAGTGGCATGAAAGAGAAATATCTCCTTCCACCACTGCTCACAAGCACCTCAAGTGAGAACCATAAAGTGTTTGTGAGTGAGGGATTTAAGTCTGCTCTTTTGACAGGTTTAAACCCAGCCATCCAATCTTAATCCTATGGGCAAAATGCTCTCTTGCAAAGGATTCAGTCATCTGCTTTCAACCTCTGACACTGACAGAAAAATACACATTTCCTAACATCACATTCCCATTGTGTCAGGTTTCAACATCCTTATCCTTGTATTTTCAGATTTTTTTATATTGACTTTTAGTGTGTAATTTGGATGACATTTGGTTTCCCAAGAGCATACTACAATTTATCATGTCTATCCAACATATATTTTATTTCTTATTTTTCAAGCAAGCCTGCAAAACCTTGACTTTTGTCACTGTGAAGTCATTCACCTGAGCAGTTTGTAATGCATTTTTTCGCCTGCACTCACAGTGTATTATTGAATTGGCAAATTATTTTCATCATCCAGGCTAATTAGACCTCTGCGTAGGTTGACATTTGGATGAGCTATGCTTGGGTTATGCGAGGGCAGCAAACATTATACACTAATAAGTTAACTACTTTTTACTTGAGTGCCATGCCAAAAATGTTCACCATTAAAGAAAAAACCTGACAATTAGCTGGAGTGCATCTCCAGGTAACACATTACCAAAAACTAAAACAACAGTCTTACTTTCTTTATTCTACCATGATCCTGAACAAGCTTTTGAATACATTTTATGTAAAAAGAAGGCAGAACATTCTCATCTTACTAAAGGTTGTCAAATACTGACACATACAAAAGCAATTCAGTGTTTGCATGTGAGACTGCAGGGCCTTCATCTAACTCAGTCCTTATCCCAGTTTGTCAAACACTGACATTTTGCCAAAGTGGCTCACAATGTAACATCTGTTCTCTTCCTTTCTAACACATAATTTAACATTTGGTGTGCTGTTTGGTGAGGTTAAGGCATAAAAAGGCAACAGTTTTGGATGGGTTAGCATGTTTAATCTATGCTGACCATAAGTTTAACCTTCGGTTTTTAGGGTGAACACTTTGCATTTTATTTTGAGGCCGAGACCACCAGTCTAATAACTCCAACAGTTCTGCACATCTCATAATGCAGTGAATGTGTTTAAAATTGAGCTGTTTAAAAGTGTGTTGCTTAAGGAAACCCTCTGCATCTGTGTAAGATGACGAGGGCCATGAAAGAATTGTCAGTATTTGATTAATTAGGTATAGTAATGGGCTACAAAATCGCAATTGCCTCAGTGGGTCCTTTACTCCTCCCTTGGCTTTCTCTAAATAGCAAGCTAACAAACATATTGATGTAAAGTAGGTATATATACTCAGTTCAACTGTAATACATAATTCTCTGACACAAAAAACAGAAGTCTCTTCATTTTACCTTTGCTCTAAGAAATGATAAAAGTGTATATTCATAACAAGTTGAGGGACTCTCAATCAAACACAATCTACACATCCATACTCTGGAGAAGAGGTTTAATAAAGATAAGTAAGTGAAAGCTACCGTGTGGGTGTACAATGAGTGTGTGGGTCCTTTAACAATTCAAAAGTTACTGACGGTTATTGTTCTCTTGAGTGACAGATTCCGGAGCGGAATAAATTAATATATCATTTAATTCCGACATTTCTGCACCATCATAACTAAAGCATTACTGGTATATAATTGGATCATTTATTCTTGGCTCATTATAGGTGTTCACATTCTGTATAAAGATTCCCTGTGCAGAAACACAAAGGACTTTCAAACTGACCATCTATAGATTGAGCTAAAGTAGAAGCTCTTGTGTGAACATTTTTTTAGAGATGTTTTTTTATGGGTTGTTTTTTTTTTCACTTTAAACCACCGTGTCACACTTGCTGCCCTAGCTCTGTCTAATTTGCACTATTGCTGTGGACACCAGGAATGGTAAATGCTAAAACGATCAATACTAGAGAAAAAAAAAAAAAAGCTTCCACTAAAACTTCTGCACTGCTATGGACTCTTTCCAGCAAGTGTTCTTAACATTGTAAGACTCTGCCCTCCAGGGAATCAGATGAAATCTGGTGTTTTTCTTCCCTTGGTTCCTTAATAGGTCTCCTGGGCCCTCCAACCAATATGTGGCAAACGAGAAAATAAAAACATTGATAATTTCTAAGTTATGCATAGAAGAGAGTCTAAGACACACCTCCCTAATGCTGTTCTGTTTTCAATTCTATCCCCAAGACATTTTACTGCTCATTTTGTTTTTCCAATGCAGCTTCCCCTCTGCCACAGCCATATGCACTTGTTCTTTAAGCTGTAAGAAACGGTCACATAATTGATAAGGAATCTGTTTCCTGCTTTTCAAACAGACAGCCATGCCCTCCAGGCAGTTTTTGAGCCACTTGGATGCTGGTTAATACTTTTACTCCAACTTAATATAATGCCAGACAGATAATTTGTTGGGCACTGCAATAAATATATGCACAATAAAAGTCAGTTTTAGACTAGACTTCAAAAAATGTATCTCAAAGCAATGCAAGAAGTCAGACTAAGTGCAGTTGAGCAGATTAGCGGACGCTGTGAACAAGAGAGGACATATAAGGTCAAACCATAACTCTGATCAACTATAATTAGACTTATTTCTTTATTTTCACTAATTATATGTAGGCTGTTGACCTTTCTTCAAAGTAAGTGTGCTAATTGGCTTCATCTTGCTACTAGCTGCCCTTATTTCCCTCAGCCTTACTCGAGTGTATGCACAGCAAGAGTTTCTTTTTTTTTCAGATCCAAACATATTGTTGTTCATTTTCTTCAACTATAAGTCTTGTATGACAAAAACATCCACATCTACATTAAGAGGGGGAAAAAAAATCCAATAGCCACAGCTTTAGACTTTATTTCTTTCTGAAGGGTGGAGGGTAAATTGTCACAGCTTCAGTATTTGCACCTCACCCCATGAAATGAATTTTTAATGACTTTTATATTGCATGTTACCAACACTAGTTCCACCACTTTTAAAGTATACTCTGAGAGGAATGAACTCATCCAAATAACTTCAGGTCCCTGCTGTGTGTAAGAAAAACCTGGAACTGCTCTCATAACTGACTCACACACAAGAAAAATGTGAATTAGGTCCTGATCCATGAGATTTAAGAGCTCAACTTATCATGTCGGATTTACACGATCACTGCGGGGAAGCAGTCGGCATGAGTAACAGTTGCAGAGCTTTCCTGCATGCCCTGCTGTGGGTAGAAGACAATGACTATGCATTAGACATTTTTCATAAGCATTCTGGAGTGAATGAAGACATCTTTTTATGATAATTTCCCCTGATCTTTTCTTATTGCAATATAATGGGACTACGCAATTAAAGCCAATCACCACACATAAATTTAGATGGCTGTTATATATGAAATCTATTTATTTAACTCCCCTTTGCATACTAGTTGAGAAAAAGCTATTTACAGGGCTTTTTTCATCAGTTTTTCCTTCACAAGTTAAATGTTCTAACCCTCCCTTTAGAATGGTTTTAAAGGCTTATTTATCCTTGCCTTAACCACTTAAATGGACACCAAGTAAGCAATGAAATTACCAACGGAGGAGTTTTTTTGAGGGTCTTTTGAGAAATAAATACCATGGGAAATGTGTCATTGCTGTACTCGAATAAAACTAAGGTTTCTATTTTTCAAGTTTTAGATCTTGACTTTTCTGTATCAGGTTGAGCAAATCAAACCCTCCCGAACCACTTTCCTGCAGGATGATTGTTTGGCACACCCAGCTCGTGAGGTCTAAGACCTGGCCCGTCTACCTCATCTTTCAGTACCCATAAGGCCACAGAATCATTGTCCTGGTCTTACTACAATGTGATCTACCTTCAATAGACAAAGGATTCCAGCTGGGCTTATTCCTCCTTTCTTTCAACCTCCTCCCAGTGACAGATGGGACCAAAACTAGAAAAAAAAAAAAAATCCTTGAAGACAAAGAAATTAGTGCCTTTTATATGGATCCAGAGCAGCTAGACACATGGGATGTTTGGCAGGGGCTTGTAGAGGAGTTGCAGCCTTTCAGTATCATTTTACCCCTCATTGTTCCAAGAGAAAAAATTACACTATAGTAGAAGAACCGCACAAAGCTCCAATATAATAGAAACCTGTCTGACACATTGTTTGTATTGTTGTGCTGAACATAAGAGCTGTACACCTCAATAAAAATAGAAAAATGCACACAGTGACACACATGCTCATGTATACGCACTCTCTTTCTATTATTACCAAACATACATACTTGCATGCATGCATGCACACACACACACACACACACACACACACACACTCACATACACCTCTGTGAGCTGGTGATAACTGCTTAGCAGTGTATGCTCCAACAATTGTCAGCCTGCCAGGGCAGAGAGAGCCAGGAAAAGGAAGAAGGGGAGGGTGAAGGAGCAAGCTATGAGTGGCACCACAGAGTGGATACAAGGAGAATTAGACAGGTGCCATGGGGAGAGGTTGGCAGAATGAGGGAAAAGGTAGATGTTTGGAAAAAGGTGGTGGGACAGATAACAGAAGAATAGGGGGAAAAAAGGGAAAAGATGGAAAAGACTTCAAGATTTCTGCAAATGACAAGACCTGCACAGAAGACTGGAAAAAAGAGAGACGGGGAACTGGAAGGACAAAGGCAGAGGAGGTGGAAGAGAGGGAGGGAGGGGGGGAACACAGCCAAAGAAAGGATATGAAAAAAAGAGGAGAGGGAAAAAATAGCAGACAAAGTGTGAAAAGGGAAAAGAGAACAAAACAAAACCATAGTGGGTGAATGATAATGTGTTGTTCAGGCACCTCCACCTCCACTGGATGCAACACTCCCACTTCTTTCATGGTCTGCAGTCTGTCATCAACACCCATCTCCAAGGACGGTACACAGGCAGGGCTCCGTCAGTGCATGCGTTAAAAAAAAACCTCACCCACGATATAGGTGAGTAGAGCTGTTCTCTTGTCTTAATTTTACTTAATTTGCCGTAACACCTCACCCCATCTCACATTATGTTATATGGGAGAGAGAAGGAGGGCGAGAGCCAAAGGATGTGATAAGTCAGAGCGGGAGGTAGTGAGAAAGAGACAGAGTGGGGATTGAAAGGAGGCAGTGTGTGTGCGCGACAGATAGTGTTGTTGGTCCACGGTCAGCAGTCCACCAGCACCACCATGTGGTTGAAACCACAGGGCAAAGCCTCAGAGTGCAGAGGTTGGTTTTTAATCTATTACACACTTAGGAAGTCATTCAGAAGAACACATGTTCACCTGTGAGCAATATGTGAGTCTTAACCTACTATTTTTAGGAAACTTTCAAACATACACATTTAAAAAGAAGGCTAAACAATACACACCTTAGACACTTCCTCAAAAATTCATTGGTGTCCGTAAAGACAAAGAAGATACACGTTGGTCACATTTATTAGGGCAGTTTAACAGCATGTATATGAAGCATTACCTTAAAGTATTTTCATGCATTTTCTAGCTATGAACTGGGTCCTATCTGGGTCACTACAGTGCATGCTGTTCTGCTGTATCCCCATTCATCCATGTCAACAACTGACCTGCTTTTTTCCTCCCTGCTTGCCTCTTCCTCCTCTGCTGTGTAAAACCATTTAGCTTTGGATGAGACAACCATTCAGTTTGCAGGGAAAAGATTGCTGCCCAAGTTTAAAATCAATCACATCGACCTTTTGAAAATGTCCATTTCTAATGGGCTGCCGCGGTGCTACACTCGCTTTGTCTGTAATGCCAAATTCTTTGACTTCCATCACTACCTTATCAAAAACACAACAAGAAAATCAGTTTTGTCTGCTAGAAAACATTAAGTGAGTTTATTTCAAGCACCACCACATTTTAGTGGCCATCATGGTTAAACCAAAGAAGAGAGGCTGAACCACTGGTGGGGGAAAAGTAGTAATATGGGTTGAGCGAGCATCTTGAGAAGGATTAACTTTAATGGATCAATGTTGTGAAGCAAATGAACTGAAAGTACCAATGGTGAAGATACTTTGGCTTACTTTCTATAAATGTCAACGTTTATGGCTGGATATTAACATAGTTTGTCCTGGTTGTTTTGCTGCAGGCCCCTTTCTAATTGTTAAACTCTATTTATCTGTTTGTAACTAATAACACAGATTGCAACAGATGCAACAGATGACTGTCTATAAATGAGTCCCGATCTGCTCGAGGTTTCAGCCTAAACAAAGACAATCTATCCATGCCACTGCTTGCATATGATGGATTAATTTAGGGTCTCTTGGCAGTACTCTCTTGGAAGTGGGTCATGACCTGAAGAATATGAAATGACTGAATACTAGACTGATAATAGACGTATAATAGATGTATAACTTGACCTAAAGCAAGATTCTTCTTAACATTGGTAATCACTGAGCAGCTAAACCACTCATTCTTTTTAAGAAAAGAAGGATTTGGGTTCTCTCTGTGAGGTATCGTTTTCAAACAATACACTTTTTTTGTTTTTAGTGTCATTCAATGGCTTGCCATTTCTCCAATAAATAAAACTCATGGTTGAAGCACCTAAGTTGAGGTTTAATAACATGACTGGAAAATATATTAAGAGTAGACAATAGTGTTTGATGAACTAGATTTTAAGTTAAATCCACAGTGATGGATAAGTAATACGTTAGAGAAGGAAAATCAACATAAAACTGGGATAATTTTTCAGACTTTAGAGGCAAGTGTCACAGCCTTTGTGAAGTCGGACATATCTCTGGAAACATTCAAATACACCCAACACCTGCTTCATAAGAGCTCTATTTTCTTGCATATGCTATTTGTGGAGTAGAAGACAATGATCTATCACATTATCTGGATTATATGACGTCTATGGAATGACTGGCTGTGTTCTCACCATGAAGCCATGGAAGAATTTAATGCAACAGTTGTTAAAACTGGCCACAACTGTGTCTCTAATAAGTCTGCATACACGCACGCACACACGCCCGCCCGCCCGCCCGCACGCACGCACGCACGCACACACACACACACACACACACACACACACACACACACACACACACACGCACACACACACACACACACATCTCTTATTCCACACCTCACCCAGGGGTTTTTGGGCGAAAGGAAAAATCTATGGAAACAACTCAATCACATTACCTTATGTAAATACCCAAGGCAGCCCCCCCTCTCTCTCCTGACCACTACATCCGCTCCCGGCCCTATGGCTCATCTGGCTCACAAATGCACACGGGGCAAATTAACATTTGCTCTCATCGTCTGCAAATGGCAGCTCGTGCTTCCCATAGAAATGAAACTGTGGCCAGGAGATAGAATGAGAAAATATTTGAGCTGAGAGCGATTAATAATTCGTCAGGCAGAGCAGTAACATTTGCTTTTAGTGGCAGTGGATCGACAGAATGGGCTTCCTTGGGAACTTTTGAATCAAAGCTTGCTTTTATATTGGCATCTTCATCTTCTTCTGTGCATTTACAAGCATCACTTGATACATTTTATAGACCATTAAAATAAGAGGTTGTAAGAATGACATTTCTCACCATATATCGAATGCATGTTTCTCAATAAATATATAGAGGGTAGGAAACCAAGCCTATTCTAAGACATCTAACAGAAGCCTTCACTGATATCTGGCAATAACTAGCTCTTCATAATAGAAAGTGTATTTGTCCTAATTACAATAAGAGAAAAAGGACTTCTCAATGCTGTGTTCCATTATTCTTATACAGCTTTCAGCCCACAGTAAAAGGCTTTGAATGCATATAATTATTTGACATTTTCAGCTGTGTTAAAGTAAGTATGGAGACAAAGATTGATTTCCGTATAGCAGAAATGCAGTAAATGATTTGCAGGGCGTATGGGTGAATTTATGTCCAGAGATTCTATCCAATGTGGCTCCACTACAGAATACTTATCAGTCCATTAGATCACTCAATCGCTAAATGGGACAGAGTTATTGTGAGAAAAAAAAAAGGGGGAAGGGGGGGGGAATGGGACACAACCTCCTGCTGAAAATCCACAGGCGCCACACAAGGAGTACCTTCCCCATTTGCTACTCAAGATGTTTGACTCAAGGCGAAGCTCAGTGCAGATGGCTTTTCTCTGCTCGGCTGTAGTTTGATCCTGCTGTGGAAAAATGCTGTCTCTTTGTAACGCTTGAATAAGACAAAGAGACATTTCAAAGGAAAAAAAGGCACATCTGTAAGATGCACTTTCTAACAAACAACGTCCAACTGTAAGTGTGTCAGAGCATATATGATACCAAGGAGCCTTTTTTTTTTAGAGCAGACCCTCAAGATCAATAGTTTATGCAATTTATATGTATAAAAAAACACTTCGGATTCAGCTCACTGACTTAATATGTTCCCCTGCTTTTCGCTTTTTAATAATTCAATGTTGGGTATATGTTGCAATAACATCTGCTACATGGTAAAGTTTCCTTTCAGCCTCAGGAGTTGTACAGTAGTTACCTCGAGGCATCTTAACACAAACAAATGGACAAACACCTTGGATGGAAGATGTTCATTTTGCCATATCAAACCACGTCTTGTCTTAACTTTTAGAATTTACTTTCTAACCTCTGACTTTTTTACTCTGTAATATCATGTCAAGGTTGATAAGAGAGAGCCTACTTAGATCTCTTTACTCACGTTCTTTATATTGACTAATTTTTATAAACAGATATCAACAAGTAAACGCAGAAACTGTAAAGGAAAGGAGGTGTTCTGGTTTCTGTTTGTAGCCTGAGTAGTATTGTTCAATGCATGGTTGAGTGGGCCTTGGTCATATGAATGTCGTCCATGTGGCAAGTAATCTTTGTCTTAGATGATCAAACACTTTATTAAACTCTATAAACAGTCATTTGGATAAGAGGGCAGATAGCAATCCTGACTTGGATGTCTTCTCAAGGACTGTTACTCTATTCTATGTGTCTAAAGTCCATGGTAAAGAAAGTCTTGGCCTGGATATCCTTAATCCCCTTTCTGTATATCTGCTGACTTCAACACAATCCCCAACATTTGGCACATCACTCTCAAAAGCTGTAGGTACGTTATACAATAGCAGATTGGTTCCACGATTGAATAAACACCAATTACTGACCCCATCGGCTTCTGGCTGATGACAATATAGAATCTGGGAGTAATGTCCAAATGTTGGGGGTCTTTAGGTGTAACCAACAGTTAGGAATAATGTACTTCCTTTTCTGCGCACTGCCTTTGTTTAGAGTCTGACTGGCAACTTGAGTAGAGAGAAAGCAGCTCAAGTTCAGCTTCACCTACATGCAGTTATATATCTGTTTTTTGAGTATGCTGGGCCCACCAAATGGAAAAATATGTTCTATGCAATCAAAGCCCGCTGTTTTTACTACTTCTACTACTCAGGCTTTAAACAGAAACCAGAACACTTCCAATGCCCAAACCAGTGTTCTGTGCCTGTAGAGTCTGTTCTCCTACAGGAAAACACTACACGTTTTTGAAATCTTAAACGATTTTGATAACGTGAGAGACCCCACACATGACAACAATCCTGACCGATTAACAGTTCAGATCGCATAGTGTGTGGTGTGCAACGAGACGATCAACTCAGCACACTACACACTAACCGGTTCATTCGCCGACATCCAGAGTCTCGACTATCACAAAGTGTAATCTCACGCGGACAAACGCAATTTAAGAGTAAACAAACATGACGGGCAAGCTAAATGTGGCTAGCTGTTAGCTGGTAAACATTACAGTTAACATTTTGGTCAAACTCCTTTCCTTGTCAGTTGGATTGTGGTTTGTTTTACAGACACGTTGTAATATAACTCGTGTTGTTGCCACAAATCAACAAGTTGGTCCTGAATTCATGACATCCATTTAACTTTATGCTTTGCGATTGCTGTTGTCGCCATGGTGATGTTTGTTGTGCTTCCTGCTTCAGTCAGCTTGCTTCCTTATTGGCTATTGTTCCGTTCCACGTGACAATTCACAGAGTCTATGCTCGGCCGTCCTCGGTGGTCTCCCCACACCACAGGATTTCCGATCGTAAATATTGGACACGTTTAATATTTACGATTTCAAATTGGGGCGGCCCCGATCGTTGTTAAAATCACTCCTAACACATCTCACACCACAGGAGAATCTGGCAAGATAATCTTTGGAACATCAGATAGTCGTGCCTTTGCTGACTTTCGTCGGAAGGGGGGAATCGGCCCAAAATCGGCCCGATTATCTTGTAGTGTGTACCCCGCTGAAGAGAAACTTGATATAAACTAACTTCACAAAAGCCTTTGACGTCTTCTTCGCTAAGCTACTTCATGATTCATATGTTGAATTTGTGAACGTTTATACGAATGGGAACAATGTGCATGGGAACACTCTGAACAGAGTGTTGACATCTCTTTCACTTCTACATGATTTTGGACAATTGACTGAGCTCTTCAATGACTAACATTGTGTAAAAATGATTGTCATAGTTTGATGATTTAAAAGAAGGTAGGCTGTGTATTGTTTGCCAGTCCAATCCAAAATCACTTCACAAAGATAGTGATTTTTTTTTTATTCACTCAAATGACAATACAACAAATTAAAACAAAGTTGAATGCTGAATAAAGAACCTATATGAGAATATTTTTGAACAAAACCAGTCTTCAGAAATGTCATGGCTTTTTATTTCTGAAGTTTCTTCATAGCATAGAACTTGAATAACAACAGAAGGTCAAACTGCAATATGTGGATTGTTTTTGAGCCTACAAACTTTTATAAGAATAGATATAATAGTTTTTCTATTATCATGCTGACGGACAAATAAACTTTAAAAGAATGCATAACCCCTATGCCAAAAGTTTTCACTTTGCTCTGATGTCTGCACAAAAACATTTTTGAAATCAATGCACCAAAACGAATTAACAATCAGCAAACAGTCACAAGGGAAGATTGTCTTCATGGTAAAACTAATATGACTTCATATTTTTTTCTTTTACACAGAAAGTCCATGGATACTATAATAACAATTTCTAAGAGGTGTTGAAGGATGTCAGCCTAAAGAGTGCTGATCCTACATTTCAGCCCCCACAGTGGTAATATCAGTAATTGTTTAGTTGTCATTGGAAGGAGGAGTATGTGTGAGAGCGGGTAGGTGAGTGAAAAGGAGCAGCTGAGCGTAGAGATGGACAAATTAATGAGTGAATATTAAAGTAAGATATACGTTCAAAGTGTGTGATATAATTGATTAGTATGTTTCAAGTTGTGGCTTCTTATAAAAGATGCTGGTCCATTTTAGGTTTGTGAAATGAAGTCTATCAAACACACCGTCACATTCCTCCAGGAAACTGTGATGGAGCCTAATGAGCCGTTTTAAAAGATGCTTAACTGTGGTCAACCTCCTGTTGTGGATGTTGTTGTTAGCCTACCTGGTTGTCATTCAATTTAGCAGCTAGTCCAGCACACTTAACTTCAAGGAAAAACAGCTCCTTTGATGTGTGGGATCTTAAGTTGATGCTGATTAAAAAAAATATGATATTAGGAGCATATGTGAGCACACACCCACTACCATACACAAGGAACAATATGCACTGCACGATCATTCATAGCAAAGATGTATAACCTTGGTTCATTTATTTGAAGAGCGTCTTGATCAGAGTATCTGTCACATAGTTCGTCTAGCATCACGCACTTTCAGAACATCACAGCCGTCTTCATTACTCTCGAGATGTTTAGCCTTGAGTGGGGTAATAATAGGCGCAGTCAGCTGCTCCTCCTCAAGTATTATCACGACTGGAGTCAAAAGTCAAGGTCAAACCTCTGTGTTGCTCATGTCACACTTTGAAAGAATTCTTATTCCTTGTTCACTTGTATGGGCAGCAGAAGCTCATTCTGTAGAGACTTGGGTCGGGAACCGGAGGGTTGTCGGTTCAAGTCCCAGTGCAGATCAAATCTGGAAATTGGTGTGGTAGCTGGAGAGGTGCTACTTCACATCCGGAACTCTGCCGAGGTGCCATTGAGTAACCCACCGAACCCCCCACCAGCTCAGGAGCGCTCAGTGTGGGCAGCCCCCTCTCTCTGACATCCCTCCATTAGTGCATGTCCAGAGGATCCTGTTTGTGCATGTGTGTGTATTTCTCCCTATGTGTTTGTGTAGCATGTTCAACGACAAAGTGTAAAATTGACTTTCCCCTCGTGGGAGTAATAAAGTATATCTTCTTCTTCATCTCTCAGAGAAGGCACTGAAAGATTTAAATAGTAACTGGGGCGCTGTTTAGTCTAGTGGTTGGGTCAAGCACACCATGTATAGAAAACTGTAGTCCTCAAAGCAGGCTGTCCCGATTTGAATTCTACCCTACATGTCATCACCCATTCTCTCCTCCACATTTTCTACTCTATCCACTGTACTGTCCACTGAATAAAGGCATAACAAGTCTAAGGTAAGAAGGTTGCTGCTGTTATTATATTGTAATCCTGAAGATATATTCATTTAATTTCGGAAAAAAGTGTTGGCAATTCCAAACATCTTAATCAATCAAAAATAATTGTTAATGCATATTTTTCTTTAATGATCGAGTTAGAATATAATTGATCTCAGAGAGATGAAACACAAGCAAGGTTACCATATGAAGCATTGCAAAACACTGATTTGAAACAAAAACGGGGAATTGTATTTTTTTTTTCTTTTTTTTACAAATAACAACTAATTACTCAATTCCTGCACTAACAGAGTCTCTGCATTGTTCCAATTGCAAAGAAGAAAATGTCATTTTATTTGAATCCTTGTTGTAAGATGACTTTCGCAAGGTTTTGTTGAGTGTTTTCTGATGTTTGGTTGTTCGTCTCTCACATGAAGCATCCAATCTCCTTTGTTTCCTTTCTTCCTGTCTATCAAGTTCTGCTTTGTTATTCGATTCAAAAAATAAAAAAATAAATGGAAAACAGCAGATGAGTGCTTGAAATATCCTACTGAGACTAAAGCCTCATTTCCGATGGTGTCCTAGAAACATAAATCTCATTATAATTTCCAACATCAAGACAATCTACTTTGGAATAACACAAAATTATGAGTAAAGCTAAAAAAAGATTTTAAAATAAACATGATAAAGCCAAACAACTTCAAACCATACATATGCATGGGGCGCCTTCAACGAGATGAAGCGAAAAACTCGGGGATATCAGGGGAAGAAACAAATAAATACATGTTGAAATCCTTTGAAAGTTTGAAACAATAATTAAGAGTGTTGTTTTTCTGTCACAAGTTGGACCTGAAGAGGAGGACAATGTTTTTGAACAAATGCTGTAAAAAAGATAATAGACAGCCTCATCCAGACCGTGCTTTAACATTTATTCAAACTAATACTGTACAAATAAGTCATTTTAGATGAGTGTCTTGCTTTTAAATTGGTTCCTTACGGGAGTTAAATTGACAACAATAGACATTTTAAACCAAAATCTATTTGTTTAACTATCACTATCAAGGGGATATTATGCTTTTATTTTCTCTACACATTTTATTTTAATACTGTGCTTTTCAAATAATGGCAAGACAGAAAAAATAAAAATGGTTCTCTATCCTCCGACCAAATCCTTATTATCAAGTTGTCTGGGCTTTAATTTAATTTCCTCCATTGATGAATGTGAAGTCATTGGGGGAGGGAGGAACGGAAACTATTTGGATTCCTCATCCAATGATAATTCCTCTGGGAACCTAAGATTACAAAGTGGTAATGCTGATAACAGTCTTTTCGGCTGTTGACACAAACAGAAAAAGGGAGCATTTGTATGTATTATAATGTAGCTATTTGCTGCTGTTTGTTGTTTTTAAGGACACTTTGGGGACTCCATTTTGGGGTGCTTACAGTACATTCAATACTTTGTGAGGTTTTGAATTCTTCTGAATGAAATTTAAATAAATGCACTTGTTTATTAAGTATAATGTGACACCCACTACATACATATCAGTGTGGGCAAGATTTAATGTTGGTCCAACAATGCTGCTTTGATGTGAAGCACACTTCCTGTTAAGTTGCATTATTTCATACAGCTCCCCATTTATCATTCATTATACTGCATGAACATTGCAATGTAGTACTTATTTCTCTTTTGATATACAAATGAACAGCTGTGTTCTCTGGATGTGTTCGCAAAAATAACAACCTTTTCAAATGAAAACCAAAGTCATATTTGACCTAACCATTTCAATACAGACACTGATAGAGCTTAGTATAATAAATTAATTTATTAAATAAATCAATTATTTTAAGTCAAATGATTTCCCCTTATAGTCTGCAATATAAAGATACAATTATCCTATTAAGACTGATTATGGAGTAATGGGGATGTTAGACTATTGAGTCTTAATATAGAAAAATGTTTGACATGAGGTTAATGGTATTTTAGGAAGAGTAAACTTGTAGGACTGTACACATTATACTCAGTAAAAGGCAAAGTAAACTCACTTGTGAGACAGAGCTGCCCATCATCGCATGTAAAAGCAGTGTTGTGTATCACAGTAGGATGATCATTAGTGGGCCTCAAACTTTATAATGCAATTTCTGATCAAATGAGATAGAAACGTAAACTACATCAGTCTGATCTGAAACCAAAAAGAAGAATGTAATATTTTACATTATTCTTATTTTCTAATAAATGTGTGTGTGTGTGTGTGTGTGTGTGTGTGTGTGTGTGTGTGTGTGTGTGTGTGTGTGTGTGTGTGTTTATCGCTATTTCGACCGAGTTCCCTTGAACTGCCTTAAAACCATCCACAATTTCATTCTTTTTCCAACAACTATCGCTTTCATGCCTTTTTGTCCATCAATAACACACAAATAATCAATATTAAGCAGAATATAAGTGTACTGGATTTTTATGTGTCACAGTATAAACAGGCTATATACAAAAGTATGCAGAATAGAGTTGAGACACAGTGTTGGTGTTGCTAGGGAAACCTTTTTTCTTGAATAAATAATTTTCAAGTACAAACACAATCAGTGATTACAGCTGATCCAACAAAGCCTTCAGTTGGGATTTTCCCTTCAGTGTTTTCAGTGGACAAATCTGGAGTAAATCTGCCCAACGATACTTTGGTGTGTCTCCAGCGAGAGAGTTGGCACCTAAGCACAGTCGGTCCAAAAAGCAAATATTGGCCAAACAATAATGGTGGATGGGAACTTGTGAGGACTCGCAGACTGTATATTTCATTGTGATACAGGGTGGTGGAAAATAGATGATTTGCTATTTTCACAGTCATTGGAATTCTAACTCCCAATTCACACATACATTCACACTGGATCCGTTTCTGGGACGTCAGCGCAGCGGAGCGCACCCATGACACATCACAGGAGAACTACAAGATCCTGCGGGAATAAAGAGAAAAAACATGCAAACAACATGTTGCTTTGTCTTTCTGAGGAGGCATTGTTGTTAATTCGGTTCCTGTTTTGACGTAATGTTGATAAAGTGATGAAAAATATGATCGCGAGTCGTATATTGTGTTTTATTTTGAAATTGACCGGATGCTCTGTGCGTTTCCTTGTCTGACTTCCTGTCTGGGCTGTCATATTCTATCCAGCTTGACATGTGCCTGCAGCGTACTCCGGCGAAAATAGACTCGCTGCGTATTTGAAACGGAGCAGAGCGCAGTGCCGTTGGTGGCACGCGCCGGAGATGGGCCGCAGCACGCGCTGTGTGAACCCAATGATTGACTAGAGTGGCAGCTAAGTACGGCGTAGTTCGCGGTGCTGACGGACTGCGGTGCACACGGAGTATTTGTGAATTGGGCTTAACAATCTCCTGGTGTTTTTTCCCCTATGCTTTGTTTCAGAGCTGATGGCAACCCCACAGAGAATACCTGGACCACGAGAACCTTTTCTGTATACAAAACCACGTTTTCACTGCTGCTATTAAAGTGTACCTGTCATTCTGGTGTTTTTCTTTGTAATAGTCTGAAATCAATATGATTGTTCTCGTTTGTTATTCGAGCAGATGTCAACTACACATAATAACAGTAAGTAGACTTTTTAAAGCATCATGGTACATTCATCTTATTAATTCAGTCTCATGTAGAGAAGTTGAAGCCGTCAGTTGAATTAAATTAAGACGTTGTTTGGCCTGTTTAAATTGTGCTCTTTACTGTTTCGTTCAGTAGAATGAATAATATATTTAAATAATCATACTGATTAACCATTCTCTTCGCATATTACTGATTAGTTGTAGGGAAACATCAGAGTTGATTACTTATGGATATGGACTGATTGCTAACAGGGACACATCAGAGTTCAGTGTTCACAGAAGCAAAAATTGTGTTTACAGTACAACCGAAGACCAGATCAATTGGAAAACAATCGTTTTTGTTGTTCCTACCTGCCATATTTTTTAGTATTACATATTTCCTTTAGCTGTTAGACTCATTCTGTCTCATTTAACAAAAAAATACTTTTTGGTTTATAAATGTAGTACACAATTCTTTATTTCTATCCATCTTTTACCATCTTATTATTATTTTAAGCATGATAACTTAAGTCACTGCAGACCTTGCTGCTAGACTGGTTAAAAAAGAAGACGATTATGTACTCTCTGATCTTCTAAAAGGGATAATTAAATGTGCCTGAGGCATTCAAAGGGCCTGATGAGACAGAGACAGAGACATGTTTCTAGAAAACCATTGCCAGCAAAACCACTGTTTTCCTATTGTCACAAGACAGAAGTGTTGGATTTTCATTAATCTATTGCACATTCTTTTAGGCATGCTTTTATACTTTTCTTTATACTTAGGATGATTTTATTTACTTTTAAGTTGGTTTTAATTTGGTGCAATTCAAGAACAACCTAGCTCAAGAAATAAATCAGTTTTGCACTAGACCATCATTGTTTTAGCCTCTTTTATTATTGTCAGTGCTGCTCTCACCCCGATAATTCAAACAATCCCTGTTCATATTAAATTCCTGACACTTTTTAAATTACCACTATTTCACCCCAGTTACAGTACCTTGCATGCAAATTTTGGCGTTGTCGGCAGGATCGGGTTCTGAGAGCACCTGCAATAATCAAGGGCAAAAATTCTGATGCCTGTGTACCCTGGCGCCCCTTGGCTGCCAAAGTTTAAAGGGCCCAATGATGACTTAAAGTACAATGACTGGAAAGAACAAATACAAAGTTTACTGGGGTCACAAGAGTTGACAGAAGCAAGAAAGGTTGATATTGTGTTGAGTGCATTAGCTGGGGAAGCTAAAAGACAAATAAATGTTTTAGACGATCATGAGAGGGATCAGGTCTGTAGGATATTTTTATATCTGGACTCACTCTATGGCGACAAAACCCCCACCCCGGTGCTGAGGTCTCAATTTTTTTGTTGTGTTCAGAGGCACGAAGAAACAGTGCCCTCATACATTCTCAGGTTACAAGAGCTACATTGCAGGCTGAGGCGACATGACCCAGACAATGCCCCCTCTGACGCAGCTCTGCGAGACCAACTGTTGCTGGGGCTGCGTGAAGGTTCCCTGACTCACCCCCAATTCACACATACTCCTTGCACGCCGGGGTCCGTCAGCGCCACGGTTTTGCTCCGTCGGACGGCTCGCGCCCACTCACACTGGATCCATTTCTGGGACGTAAGTGCACCCATGACACATCAAAGGAGAATTACAAGATCCCGCGGGCATAAAGAGAAAAACATGCAAACTGTTGTTCATTCGGTGCCTGTTTTGACATAATGTTGATAAAGTGATGAAAAATACGATCGTGAGTCAGTATATTATGTATTATTTTGAAATTGACCGGATGCTCTGTGCGTTTCCTTGTCTGACTTCCTGTCCTGGCTGTCATATTCTGTCCAGCTTGATGCGTGCCTGCAGCGTACTCCGGCGAAAATAGACTCGCTGCGTATTTGAAATGGAGCAGAGCGTAGTGCTGTTGGTGGCACGCTCCGGAGACGGACCGCAGCGCGCCCTGTGTGAACACAATGATAGACTAGAGTGGCAGCTAAGTACGGCGTAGTGCGTGGCACTGAGGGACCGCGGCGCGCATGGAGTATGTGTGATTTGGTGAATTGCTTTGAAGGTATACTCCCGTCGCAACCCTGACAAAACCTTTTTTGGGATCAGACATGAGGCGCTACTGCTGCATGCGGAACATGGAAAGGCACAACTTGAGGTAACATGTGCCTCTGTAAATAATCCGTGTGCTTCCTCCAACACAGGACTGTAGTTGGAAAGAGAATCTGAAAAAGGAAATCATGGAAGATGTGAGATTACAAATGACAGGACTCACCCAGGAACTCCTGAGGGAGATCAAACCACTCCTTCAGCCAGCCATTGCTCCACCACAGCCCCCAGTACAACCCAGGAGGGAGCGACAGAGACCAGCTTCCTACTCAAATGATTGGGACGAACAAGGTAGGCCCATTTGCCACCAATGCAGACAAGCAGGTCACATTTCTAGGTTTTGTAGGAGGCCAGCTACCTCTCAGCCGGCTTTAAACTAACCAGCCCTGCTGTTGAGGTCCGATCAGCAGGGGTTGATAGAGCACCAGAAGAGACAAGGGCTAAAGATGCATTTATTGGAGAATGTCCAACAAGAGTACACATTAAAGGAGTTGAGCTGTCTGGACTACTAGACACAGGGTCTCAAGTCACATTAATGCAGGAAAGCCTCTTTGAGCAGCATTTCACCCAGGCTAAGCTTGGAAAGACCCCAGTTGTTTTAAAGTTACGAGCAGCCAATGGCCTTGCAGATCCCTTACACAGTCACCTTCCAGGGATAGATTCAGGTCACTAGGTCCATGCACATCAGCTTCATCTACGTGGTACAGCTTGCCAAGCTTCTGGTACCGACCTAGAGTCAGATGGTAGGGGTGTGGGTTACAAATTCTCATAGGGACTCTGCCATTTTTAACCATTGCCAGCATTCTGGCTACTCCCACGTTGCCAGTCTCTGGCAGCGCTTCCACCAGGGCGCGGTAGTCTGTTTCTCTTGGGCCCAACCGAGCCCAACCCCTGCTGACCCACACCAGCACGTCACTCTTTGGGGGGACTTTGATGACGCGGTGACCAGCCGGCCGCATGTATCCCAGCAGACCATCCTCCGCCATTGAAACCTCAACACGTCGACATGTGGCAAAAGCATCCCTCCAAACTTGCTGGTTTTGTAACTTCTGGGGGGAGAAAGCAGACCTTTCGGGCCATTTAAAGAGTGCATTCCAACAAGCTGTCACAACATTCATTCCAATGATGAGTGAGTGTGTGCAGTGTTCATTCTTCACTACCACAACACCTCGCCCAGGTACCTTCCACTTCTAGAGCAAACACAGCATAGCTTGTGTTATGGAAGTGGCTTTGGTGGACGCAGCAGCCGACAAGGAGAAACAAGCACTGCCAAAGGAGGTGAGCGATCTTGCTAACCGATCTGATCTGTCCGAAAACCAGCAGGAGTGACGCAGCACCAGTCAGAGAACGGCATCGACCTCTTCCCCCTGCTATGTACAAGAAGATGAAGTCCTTACTTGCAGGTATGCTTGAAAAAGGAGTAATCAAGGAGTGCTGTGGTCTGTAGGCTGCGCCCATAGTGTTGGTGAGAAAGAAAGACGGCTGTTGAAAGTTGAATGTAGTGACCCATAAAGATGCTTTTCCCCGACCCAGGATCGAAGAGACTTTGACTAACCTGACCCGAGCAGAGTGGTTCTCCACTCTTGACCTGGCCAGGGCTACTGGCAGGTTGAGATGGACCCTCAAGACCGGGAAAAGACAGCATTTATAACTCTCTTCTCTTTTAGTTTGAGCGCATGCCGTTTGGCCTCTGCAATGCGCCAGCAACGTTCCAACGTTTGATGCAACAGTGTTTAAGTGGTCAACTGTCCGAGTCCCTACTTGTGTATTTGGATGACATTATTATTTAATCACCTGGCTGTCTACTATAGACGTTTCGTGTCTGGGTTTGCTAAAATTGCACGTCCCCTGAACCAGCTACTGACGGGTATTTCTGCTGACAGAAAGTCTGAAACCAGAAAGGTACAGTGGTCTCAAGATTGCCAGATATCCTTTGATGAACTCAAAACAGCCTTAACTCAAGTAGTAGGCTCTACCTCTGCTGTTTAGGACATTTTTCCCACTCCTCGTCTGGGAGAAATGACGAGAGCTCTACGTCTTTTTTCCACTTGTTGTATTTGGTCGACCATGCCCCGCTCCACAGGCGCTCCCAGCTGTTCTTTTCCCATGGTGTGGAGTCTCTGTATGATTGGCCCGTAATGGTACCGACAGCAAATTATAAAGGGACACTTAAAGGTTTGATAACATTTAAATCAGGTTGGTTATAACAACACATGTTCCATCTGTTGCTAATCTGAGTTCTTTAAAAAAAACTCCCTCAGCAAAAAAACAATGATAAGAAATGTTTGTAATCCTCCAGTAAAGTCTTCTAATCCTCCAATAAAGGACTTTTTTTTCTAATCCTCTAGTAAAGGACTTCTGGCAAACACACATTGATTAATGCAAACAAACAAACAAAAAGAATCATGTAGGCTGCTATACATTAACAAAGAGGTCCAGCAAGGAGAGTACTCTTGTAACAAATGAAACAGCTGAGATTTTGTTAGTTGCAGCTGTTTTGCCTCAGGACCACGTCATGCTTGCTGCTACAGACTTCTGTTCCTTAAAACATTAAGTGTGTTCAATGTGTACAATAAGCCTTGAGTTTAAAGTTTTCCACTCGTTAGTCTGTTATTCTTGCCATTCGGTGTATATAATACCCATCTTCAGTTGAATAGTTTTTGTATTTCTATTCGCTGTACGGATCTCGTTTTGGCGTTAAGTGCTTCAGCACAGTGTGATATTAGTGGTAGTGTTCAGTAGTTGAGGGCAAAAAGCCAAAAGCTGAGTGTCAGTATGACACCAGAGTTGATATCCCACTGCATAAAATGGTCCACTTTCCTGCACAGTACTCCAACAACATAATGAGGCAGATGAACAATTAAATGTCTGAAACCTTTCAGGGCTTGAGATAATTTCAAGTGACTTAATGGTTTATTTATTTATTCAATCATAATAATGGGATATCCATGGGAGTAATGGAGCTCCATCGGTCCCTGCCACCCCCTAGGGCAACAGATGTTTCGCAGCCCATATGGTGTCTTCATTTCTTTTATGCTCTCTCCCCCCCCCCCTTTTCCCTCCTATCTCAACTTTTTTTTTTTTTTTTTTAAATAGATGAGACCTATAAGACCCATGAAGGGTCAGGGGATTTCAGAAGCCAAAATGAGATTCATGGACAGGGTGGCAGCTCTGTGAGGTTCAGTGATTTTGGAAGACCTCGGTATCGAGCTACTGGCTCTTTACCAAATTGAGAGAAGCCAATTTAGATGGTTTTGGCATCTTACACAGAGGACCCGAGGCACATTCCTGGAGGCACTCTAGGCATGATCAACAGGAAGAAGACCAGTGTAGAGACCCAGAGGATACTGGAGGCTTTACATCTCCCAGTTAGTGAAAGAAGATCCACATGAAGATGGAGGCATGTGGGCTGTACTGCTCATACTGCGACCCTGACCTGGATAAGAAGCTAAAAACTCAATCGATGGATGCTACCAGAAATAGTGTGGCATATACAGTAGTGATGTGTCGGTCATGAACGATTTGTTCAAAACGAACGAATCATCTGGGTGAACGAACTGAACTGAATCACTTACTGAAAAGAGTCGTTCATTTCTCAACTTCAGTTGCGCTCTCCTCTCTCCCGTCTCGTATCTCTCTCTATACCGTAAGAGTCGCTCAAAGCCCGCCCTCCTTCTCCCTTTCATGTCCGTGATACGTACTGACTGAACCAACAGGACGGAGTCAGTCGGGAGCTCTGTGTCGCTAAAGCCCGCCCCTACTTCTCCCTCTCATGTCTCCAAAATTGAGGAAGTAGAAAATATATTATTTAACATTTAGGTGTCGCAAAAATGTATGT
The DNA here is from genome assembly GCF_963930695.1 of Labrus bergylta. Lineage (NCBI taxonomy): Eukaryota > Metazoa > Chordata > Actinopteri > Labriformes > Labridae > Labrus > Labrus bergylta. The sequence goes on from NC_089197.1 coordinate 16,931,025, forward strand.
GCTTTTTATAGCTGCTGCCAGTTTACAAACGGCTTTTATATCCAACTTAATTTCACTCAGCTGACTGTTTTAACATCCACTAACGATCGTGTTTCAGTCAGTACAGTGTGTGTGTGTGTGTGTGTGTGTGTGTGTGTGTGTGTGTGTGTGTGTGTGTGACTGAGGCTGGTGACTCGCATTCTTGCTCGTTCACGTTCACTGAACGAACTGAACGAGAGCTCCGACGTGAATCACTGAACGAACTGAGAGGAGTCACTCTCTTCCTCTCAGTCAGACAGTCAGTGAGTGATTTGTGTACTGAACGTACTGAACAGAACAGTCGGGGAAAATAAATGTGATTGTTTTAGCAGCTTTCAGTTTGCAAACTGTAGCTTTATCCAACTAAATTCTCAGCTCATTGGATTATTATTCACCACCTGCTGTTCTCAGTACGATCGCGAGCAGAACTAAACGTTCGGCCGTGTTTCAGCTTATTAAATTCTGATTCACAGACAGAGCTGCAGAGAAGTACTGAATGATTCGGTGAACGAATCTTTTGAACGAATCACTTTACTGAACTGATTCTACTGATTCAGTACACTGAAAATAACTGCTTTTCACATCACTAATATACAGTATACTTTCCAGTGAAAATTGGAGTTGCTGCATATTCTATATTGTTTGTTGTATAGTATCTCAGCCTGGTCCTAATTGGGTTTTTGGTCCAAAGAGGTCTGGGAATTTACTTTGATGTTGCCCACAACAACATCATCACTACTCAGGAAGCGAGTGTTTTTTTCTGATTGTGTTTAGCACTGCCTGTCTGATTTCTCCTGTTGCTCTGTGATTTTAGCCCCTGGTGTCTGAAGTGTTGTAAAGTGCCAGTTATTTCCAAGCTCAATATAATCTTAGCTCAGGAGAGAAAAAGAGCAGATGACACTGACTCATATTGTAGAAATTAGAAATGCTGGTCAAGGAGAAATTTGTACAATTAATCCCACAAATCTACACCAATGTCAGGTATGTGTCTTAAATTTTCATGACCAGACAATGTGTGCAAGCACCACTTATGATTAGTGACTGGCTTTTCTTGCAATTTTAAAAAGAACATTTTATGTGTAATAGTATTAGCTTCTTGTGAACATACACAATGTGATAGCACCAAATGGCTTTTCCAATCAACAGCAAATGGCAGATTATGCCACGCTATATCTAGATGGTCAATGGCTAATTGTATTGTCAGTGGTTTTATTGTTATTTGAGACAGTGACCAACACAAATAAAGTTAAATCAAACATTTCAGTTAATTAGGTAACTTCATCTCATTTGAAACTGACTATTAGCAGAAAACAACTATATAATGGTGAGAAAAGAAAGGCTGGTTATAAGCTTGCAACAAAACATTATCTGACAGTAACAGTAACAGTAACTTGACTCCTTTTTATAATTGGATATTTCCCATACACATAACCACAAAGCATAGTTAAAACACAAGCAATATTTAAATGCCCAAATATCCCCACTGCAGCGAATATAAATAATCAAACAAAGACACCAGAAAGCAGAGTATGGCACCTGTTTCAACAAAAACAGCTTGCTTCAAGCCTTGCAAATGTGCAATCTGTGATGAATGGTAAAACAAACTTACTCATCATTATTGATTATAATGAACTAATGTGTTTTTTTTCTATGTGTAGTATTCTAATTGTGTACATTAGTCTATCCATTTTCTTTCCATTTGTAACCAATTCAAGACTTCATATACCTGTCATCTAGGAATTATGAATGTCTGATGAAGCACAGATTAGAAACATCCAGTGTTCAAAATTCAAACATTCTCCTCTGTCATTGAGGCTAGAACTGTCCGTCTGTCCTAGGACCTAATTTTCTTAAGACAGTTTGCGGTATTCAATTCCAGAAACACTCACATGCGGCTCGCATGCGTCACAATTGCACACCTACACATTTCTGACCTGAACTCCTGTTGTTCATCTCCTACCTTAACAATGTCCTCTTTGGTTAGTGTCACCAATGAATATCCTCTCTTGTGAAATGCTTCTGGACATAGTCACAACTTTCTTCCTTTTGTAAACTGGAAATGTCCTTGTTCTGTCATCCAATAATATTACCTACATTGTTATGCCAATGACACTCAACCTAACCTTTCAGTCCTCTCAGACTGTACACATGGTGAGGCATTCATTTGTAGATGCTACATTGACACCTTGGAATGGATGCCTGTCCACCACCTCAGGCTCAGCCTTGAACTGCTCCTTCTTTAAGGCCGTTTCTGACTCCTGCAAGATATTTTCCATCATCATCGATGACACTACAATGACCCCTCCTGTCTATCAAAAATTTCACTGGAACTCTTGACAACCGGCTGTCATTCATCAAACATTTTCCATTAAAACTACCATTCATAACTGTATTTTTTCATACCACATGCGCCTCCACTAACCTCGAAGGCCATTTGTCTAGGCCATTAGGAATATCCTTTTGGACCGGGTTCCTTAAGATATGACCCCCTCATGGCCTCTGAATATCTTCAATTAATAGATGCAGTTCAGAAAAAAAGCAACATGACATTGGTTTTATAAATGTGCTTTGTTTTTGTACCGATCTAAAATGAAACTCAACCTATTTCTTGGCTTACTTAACTTCAGACATTTTGTTCCATTATTGCATTATTTTCTGTTGTTTTTATCTTTATTGTACTATGGTAATTTGCTCTTTAAGAATGCACTTAATGAAGTGCCAATTGAAGCTGGATACTGTACATTACTCCGCTCCTGGCTCTATAACTGCCTGTAGCAATCTCATTTACAACTTAACTTAACTTGTTCTTTCTCAGTTGCTATCTCTTAATGCTTGAAGACTTTTATTTTTGCTCAGTCTTATACAGTATAAATCTATATCTGGGTTCCTCTGCAGAACTCCTGGATAGATTCAAAGAACAGAAATATTTAAACTTTTGATCAATGTGATAGCTTCTACAATAGGAAGGAAGATGGCCGCACAGGTGTGAGCAGTGTGCACAGGACCCTCCACAGTATGCTTTAAAAAATAATATTTATGCTCTACCCAGAGACATCTACTAGGACGACTTAATTGCTATTTTTACCGTAGCTCGTTTTTTTTATATACATATTTCTCCCTTATTTCCTGATTTTCTGTTACAAACTGCTTAATCGGCCCCACTGCCTATAAACAATTGCAAAAGTAAGCAGGTGTCTGCAATTCCAAGCATCACTCAGACTGCGGCTAGCTGCCGACATGGATCCAGCTGAGATAACCCTACAGACTCTATGGAAGGCTGTTCAAGAAAGTAAAACGGAGCTGCTCCTGCAATTTGATAAGAAAACGAGTGTCATTCAGAGCAATCTGGACTCGATTAGAGGCTCCCTGACCACGCTCGGTGAACAGGTAGAGGAGATGCAACAACGTATAAGTGCCAACCAAGACAACATTGAAATGGCATCTGAATCCATTAACAACCTGAATAAAGATGTGGCGCTTGTAAAACAAAAACTCCAGCAGGCTGAAAACGACGAAAGGCGTCTAAACCTTCGCTCGGTAGGCCTGCCGGAGGCAGCAGAGCAGCAGGACCTAGTAGGCTTCCTGAGCACCTGGATATCATGGCTGCTTGGAGAGAGACACTTTGGAGGCCCTCTGCTCATCAAAAGTGCGTTTCGCTTGCAAACTAAAACACAGAACCAAGGAAAAACCATGCCAGTCCTGATCAAGTTTCTGAGACCAAGGGACAAAGACATCATCTTAAAACTGGCACGAGATAAGGGAGAGCTTCACTACGGGGAGAAAAAGACCAGAATATACTTTTTCCAGGATTACAGCCCGGAGGTGATGAACCAACGGAAACTATTTAAAGACGTGAAGCGGACCCTCCGCAACAAGAAACTGAGCTACCAAATGAAATTCCCTGCTACACTCAACGGAGCCACCAGAGAATTCCAATCTGCAGAAACTGCACAGAAGTTTGTCCGCGAACTCGAACAACCTTAATGGGCAAACTTCTGAAAAAACCCACGGAGAGCAAGCATCTTTAAGATAAGTAATGAACGAATATAATGTGGTGATTGCTTCAGCTGTATAAAATAAAAATAAAATAGATATATAAAGAGCTTGCTTAAGACATAATGAACCTGAGGAGCTTATGTGCATGGACATGATTGACGTGTCGTGACGAGACGCTAAGATGACAGTTTGGGATGAAATGGTTGGCGTAGTCAATTGATCCATCACTTTGCATGACTGTCAATGTAAAGACACTTTTTGCTACATAAAAGAACACTGGGGCGAAGCCCGACGAAAGTCTGACTGAACATTAGGCTACAGACTATCCGAGTACTACTATGACTCGGGCCCCGCCCCCTATGGGCTCGTGAAGTGGAATTTATGAATGGACGGAAAAAAAATAAATAGTGGTGAAATTTGTATGCATGAACCACTGAGGTTATGTTAACAACGAGAGAGGTGCAGCGTAGTTTGTGCTTTAAGCTTGTTCCTTCTTTTATTTTATTTTCTCTCTCTCTCTCTCTCTCTTTCTTATGAAGTCAGCTTTTTTTATGAGCAGAGGGAGGGACGGTAAAGGTGTGTGCGCTTGCATTTGTGTGTACTATTTAGACTCTCCCCAGCTCTCCGCACTAAAAATCTCTTGTATCTCACCCGAGCTAGGCTAAACGTTGGGGTAGAGCTTCACAGATGACTAATAGTGGTGTGGGACCTGGCAATGTTAAGGGGTAGTCAACTGGGATCACAACACTGTTTTTCTTTCCATTTCCTTCTTTCTTTTTGCTTTCTTCCTTTTCTCTTTTTTTCCCTTTCTCATTTAAAGACAGTATTGGAAGTGCTAAATGAGACCAATGTTATTGTCAGTTGGTGCGTACCGGGGAGTGGGAAGGGAGGGGGGGAGCCCAGTGCAAAAATATATGAATTTAATGGATTTGACTTCACAAATTGCAATCGGCACAAGCTATATCTAGAGTCAATGCCCTTCACTTTCTTTGCATTTTATTTTATATATATATATATATATATATATATTTTTTTTTTTTTTTTTTTTTTTACTTTCTTTCTTTTTTTGTCTGTATTTGTTTAATTGTGTATTTATCTTTTTTCCTGATGCTTTACATTTGAATATACTGGCTGTACTGACACACTCAAGCTGGCTTTATAATGACTAGTACTTTAACTTTTATGACATTTAATGTCAAAGGCATCAATAACCCCATGAAAAGGAAAAAGATTTTAAACTACTTAAAGACCCAAGACTGTAGTATTGCTTTTTTACAGGAATCACACTTGACAGACGCAGAACATCTGAAACTAAAACGAGACTGGGTGGGGGAAGTTTTTTACTCTTCATACAACTCTAGGTCTAGGGGTGTGGTCATATTATGTCACAAGCAAATAACAATGAAAGTGCTTAGCCAGGAAAAGGACTCAACTGGGAGATGGATAATACTTAAATGTGATATAAATCAAGAACCATACACACTTATTAATATCTATGGCCCAAATAATGATGATGCTCTATTTTTTAAAGACATTCTATTAGTTGCTGCACAGATTTATGGAAAATGTGTTATGGTTTGGGATTATAATTTGACCCTTAACCCCTCACTGGATAAAACAAACAAGAACCCCCTCCCACTAAGCACTGCAGCTAAGGCTGTCAGGGAAGGTATGCATGATCTGGGCTTGGTGGATACTTGGAGAACACTTAATCCACTGGAGAGAGAATTTTCATTCTTCTCAGCAGCACACAACAGCCACTCTAGAATAGATCTGTTCCTAATATCCAAAACAATGCTTCACAATGTAAATATAAGGCGGCAACCTTATCAGACCATTGTCCTTTAAAATTGAGAGTAAGACAAAACTTAGAGCGCCCCAGACCTCACCGATGGAGATTTAAACCATACCTCCTTAACGATCCTGAATTTGTTGTCTTTATAGAAAACAAAATTGATGAGTTTTGGAGGTCAACACCAACTCTGCCTCCCCAAGCACCATATGGGAAGCTCTGAAAGCCTTCTTAAGAGGACAGATCACATCTAATGGCTCTCAAACAAAGAATCAGCAGACAACACTTAAATATATTAGAGCAAGAAATCCATGAACTGGAAACAAATCACGCAGAAGTCAATAGAGCTGAAATAGCCAATTTGCTAAAAAAAATAAAAATAAAAATAAAAACTTGAACATTGCAATCTAACCACTAGACAAGCAGAAGCAAATATGGCAAGAACTAAATATCACTACTATGAAAAAGGAGATAAAACTGGTAAACTTCAAATCAGAAAAGAGTAAAGCTCAAAAATAATAGATTCAATATGAACTAAAGATGGCAACATTGTAAACAAGCCTGATGAGATAAATCAATGTTTTGAAAGCTTCTATCAAAGTCTGTACAAATCTGAAAACCAAATAGGTAGAAACAAAAAGTGTGAGGATTTTTTGGGAAATATAGAAGTAACTAAGCTCTCAGAAGAAATGAAAAGTAGTCTTGATCATGAAATATTGCAAGAAGAACTTAGTAAGGCAATTCAAAGCTTGCAATCAGGAAAAGCCCCTGGCCCAGATGGCCTACCGACCGATTTCTATAAACAATTCCAGAACAAACTGACTCAACCATTGATGGGGATGCTTAAAGAAAGCCTAGAAAAGGAAAGACTACCACCAAGCCTAGAAGCGGCAACCATCAATGTATTTCCCAAGATGTCTAAGGACAAACAACTATGTGACTCTTATCGACCTTTGTCAATGCTAAATGTGGATTTTAAAATATTCTCTAAACTGGTAGCACTACGGCTGGAGGGCGTGATGACACACCTTATCCACGAAGACCAGACAGGATTTATACAACAGCGACAGGGTGCAGACAATATCAGAAAGTTCATCCATAGCATCGAACTTGCTAAATGTTCAGAAGATCCTACATTCGTTATCTCTATGGATGCACAAAAGGCATTTGACAGAATCGAGTGGGAATATCTTTTTCACACGCTGAAGCACATGCTCTTTGGTGAGGTTTTCATAAAATATATTAAAATCATGTATCACTCTCCCAAAGCCCAGGTTCTAACAAATGGAGTTATGTCCAAGCCATTTCAGCTGGGAAGGGGGACAAGACAGGGCTGCCCTCTTTCCCCTCTTTTATTCACCTTGGCCATTGAACCCCTAGCTGTGGCAATTCGCTCTAACAGGGAGGTATGCGGTATACAGACCGGAACATGCAAAAGCAAACTTTCCTTATATGCGGATGATTTATTAATTTATATTACACATCTAGAAAAGTCTGTACCTCAACTGCTAACAATATTAGAGAAGTATTGTACAATATCAGGCTACAAGCTTAACTACGAGAAGAGTGAAGTCATGCCCCTGAACCAAGCTGCTACCTGTAACTCGGGAACACTTGCATCTGATTTAAAACTGACACCAAACAACCTCAAATACTCAAATACCCAACGACCTGAATCAAATATACCAAAAAAACTACTTGCCTATTCTTGAAAAGATTAAAGTGGACTTAAATAAATGGAAGGATTTACCCATCTCATTAATCGGCAGTTAACATCGTCAAAATTATTGTCTTGCCGAAAGTTATTTATCTGTTCCAGTCAATCCCACTCAATTGTCCATCAAGTTTTTTTTTATCTGATTGAACAAATTCATTACTAGGTTTCTGTGGTCTCAAAAACGTGCCAGGATTAAGTTATCATCATTGCAAGCTCCATTAAACAAAGGAGGTTTGAACCTACCTAATTTCAGGTTATATTACCTGGCCAGCCAATCTCGCAACATCTGGTGCTGGCTTAACAGTGAGAAAGCATCCACCCCTGGATGAACCAAATTGGAAAAGCATATAACGCATCCTACCCCATTATATTCAATACCTTTTATTGAAACCGTCAAAAACCTCAAAGCTGTTACTACAAACCGGGTCATAAATCACACATTTAAGTGCTGGGAAGAAACATTTAAACTTATAGGGTCTCAGAACACCTTGGTAAAGAGCACACCCCTGTGGAACAATCCACTTGTCTCTAAAGACATCAGAGACAGAATCATTGAGGACTGGAAACTTAAGGGAATTGAAGAGATTGGAGATCTGTGCCATCAAAATGTTTTCGCCGATTTTAAGTACCTCAGGGAAAAATTTGACATACCACCTAATAATTTTTTATAAATATTTGCAAATAATGAATTGGGTCAAAATGAAAACCCCCAGCTTCCCCTATATTGCAGAAACATCGATCGAGAAAATGTTTAGGACTACCAGCACCCAGAAGGGCCGCATTTCTAAATTATATGCAGTATTAAATAACAAACAGAAAGATGATCCAACTCAAGAATAAATGGGATGAATGAATACTCAATGCGTGAATGGCAGTCCCTACTCCAAAAGACTCAAAAAACCCTAACTAATACAAAACACAGATTAATCCAATTTAACATCTTTCATAGGATATGTTACACACCACATAGGCTCTATCAGTTCAGTCAGGAGACATCTCCCTGCTGCCCTAGGTGCAACAATCAAACAGGGGCCCTAATACATATGTTTTGGAATTGTGAAAGACTGAATGATTACTGGAATTTTATATTTGACCAACTTTCCAAAATATTTTCGAAAGAGCTGACCCCAAACCCCTGCATGGCTATTCTGGGCGATGCTACAGTGCTGATAAAATTTGACAAGCATGAAAAGAAACTTATCCTACTGGCTATGACTGCAGCAAAAAAAATGCATTTTATGCCACTGGAAATCTGAAACCCCTCCCCCAATCAAGCAGTGGTGGTCAGAATTGCTATCGTATTGTACACCTGAGAAAATCATGTATTATGTGAAAGGACAACAAATGCAATTTCAAAAAGTTTGGGGTCGTGTTATAGATTATATCCCCATAATGGGGGATCAAGTAGAAGCCTAATTTGATTAATTTATCAAAGTGTTACCATAATTATGTCTTTTGGTTTTATTTTATTTTTTATTAATTGCTGTTGTTGTTGTGTGTGAATGTTTTTGTTTACTTCTTACTTTTTTGTTTTTCTTTCTTTCATCATTAGCTCAGTATTTTTAGTATTATTACTATTATTATTATTATTATTCTTGTCTCTACATGAATTTGATGACATCTAGATGTTGCTTTGCACTGGGCTCGGGACGGGGGGGAATGTGAATGTCAGTACGGTGCTGTTGTAAGACGGGTTAAAGATACATGTTACTGCTGCTGGTACTGTCTGGCCTGCATGGTGTCTATTGTTTGGGGTAAAATAAAATAAAAAGCATTATATCATTTAAGAAATGTGTGCCTTTCTGGATTGCTGCTGTTGCTTTTGTATTTTGTCCCAATCAGATATTGGTTTAGTTAGGTTTATTGAGTAACGGTTATATTTGTTATATTGAATTGTTCGTATTTATGGCTGTTGAAATGTTAATGATTTTCTCTTGGCCAGGCCCCTCTTTGAAAATAAATAACAATCTCATTGGGTGTTTTACCAGGTTAAATTTAATGAGAATGTTTTGCTTTAGTGAACTGATCTTTATATGGAAATGACATACTGTGCTGCCAGGATCTGAAGTATTTGAGGTAGGGGATAAACCTTCATTGAGTTCACTGTGTACATGTGTGCAAGCAAGCATACTGTCACTTGATGTCTTTCAAACTATCAAAATGATTGACAGACGGCAGTGACATCAAAATGATTCAGTGGCGCATGTGGCATATGTCGAGGAACCCTGTATATCCCAACCCTTTATGTTCCTTCTTCCTCCCTCTACTTTTGTTTTGCATTTTTTCCGATGTGTTCTTTAGGATCATGTTCCATTTAGTTTCTGCTACCAGCATGGCTTTAACCTTATTCCTCTTCTCTCATTGCCTCGGGGCAAAAGGTAAATGGAGGATTCTATCAGACCAAACCCCAATGCTGCAAAAGGCTTTCAACTCCACCAATTGAACTCACACGCAGCAGAGCTGTCAAGCTAAGTTGCTGAGCCATGTGAAGGACCAGTGAGGGGGAAGGAAAACGCAGACGCCATTACTGTCTGTTTATGCCAACAGAAGAGGGAAGAAGGAAAAAACAGGGTCATTGCACAGAAGAGAAAGAAAATTGTGCTGTGATGCAAACAAAGACTGCCTACGCTAGGGGTGCTATCATTTGAACCTAATTAGGTGCGTTTATTTCAGCTGATATTGGCTTTGTCATTTTAATGTGGTTATTAGCAAACCACCACTCAAAAATGTCTAACATAGGTGCACCTGCTTGTATTGCAATCAGTCCGTGGTATTGTTCTCCCAACTTCCTTGATATAACATGAGTTATGTTCTTCAAAGGTAATAACTTATTTTGGTTTGGTTTGTTTTTGCTAATTGGCCTCAACCGTGAACAATCTGGTCTATAGTGGAAATTTCAAAGAAGAAAGCTTGCAAGTGTAAATGATGGGGGTAATGGAAGTTTCTGTCCTGTGTTCTGCCTGCTTTGTATCATCTTAAGGCTTTACAGAAAAAAAACTAGAGCTATTGAGTGAAAATAGGATTCCCCTGGTTTATAACTTAATACAAATGAATCAACCAAGAACATGGCTACCATTTATTCAGATACAGTAGAAGAAGGGCAACCTACAAGACCTCAGTATCGGGCAGTTGAATATTTGGTTTTAGCTATATAATGTATGCGTAAGAATCTTAAGATAGAGTACCTAATAAACAGTAACGCACAAAAGTGGAGGAAAGAGAAGTAAAAACAGATGCATTCAAAATACTCTATATCAGTCAAAATGGATTTGAATTGATCTAACCCTAACCCAATATCAATCTCAAAAATATGCCCTGAAAACATTCAAAAGTTTTCCAGATCTATTAATTTAAAAACTTGTTCTGTCAAAGCAAATTGTCCATTAAGGGGACAGCAAGCAACGCTGTGTGTGTGCATCTTTTTGTGTGTATATGTGTGTTCTATGTCACAAAGTAAACATGAAAAACAACTGCATGGGTACTTCTCTTACACAGACTAAGTCATGTGATGTTTATCTTATAGGCTTTGATACATATTTTAAAGAACATTATATGGGTGTATCACGGTTCGTAAGACACATTTTTGGTTAAGTTTTTTGTTTGAAAACCCATACTGATATGATAAAGCAACAATAAAAACAATGTTTCAATCGCCCCCTACTTTTTAGTTTTTGCATTCAAATTTGTCATATTGCCTCAGGGCATCGAGGAAAACAAGGCCTGTTAAGAGACTGTGTCCAGACGGCCTTCTGACTCTGCAGGAAAGCAGATGGTTTTTAATAATGCCCTACTCTCAGCTTCATGCCCCCCAGCTAGCCAGCCGCACAAATGCACAAACATTACGTACGAGCCCTCTCTCTTCCTCTCTCTAGTTTTCATGGACACACACACACGAATCCTTTGCTAGTGTTGCCAGGTTTACAACTTTCCTGCCAAATTAGGTTTGAGTAGAAACAGTCAGTCATGGATTAAAGTAGAATAGTTGTGGCCATGTTTCATAGAGGTAAAAAGAAATAAAGGTCTAGCTGAAAGATCATAACAAACATGCCAAGAGGGCACTTTGACTCAGGAGTAAGGTATCTGGTAACCCAAGGACGGCACAAACAGTGCCTTCTGCACAAGGGCATCACAGGGATGGTAGAGCCCGCAGTCACAACACGCTGTCATACACAGAATAAGAGAAAGAGAAGACATGAGAGAACAAGTTAACAGTCGACAGTCAACTCTGTCAGCATATACCTACCAAATCTCAGTTTCTAAATACAGTCATTTTATTTCTACATAAAATGTTGTTGTTTATAAATTAATAACTGTTGTACAGACAGCAACATAAAAAATTCTGAGCTGCAGTCACAAATTTCTAAAAACTGTCGGACCCCAATCTAGTTCACTGGCCCTGTATGTGTGTCTCATGAAGAAAGCCTGGTGCTGAAATTACAATGCAGTATAGTTGTGTAATATTTGCCATAACTTATGTGAAATAGTCCCTTTTAAATTATGTCATTAATAGTAAGGGAATATTGCAAGAATCTGGGAATAAATTTGTTTCTTAATAAATGAGTTTATAAAAAGATTTAAATTCAACTCAAGAAGGAAAATCTGTGAGAGTTGCACAAATTACGGGTACCTGGAACCTAATTGATGAAAATTATAAAATGTTAACCTCTGCATTAGGTAGCTTATGAGAGGTCAAACTATGTTTTTTACAGGATATTGAATCCATTGAAAGCATTTGTTTTGCACAAAATCCATTACTTGGTGGAAAAAAAGCCACTGAGGGTAACAGAGAGAACTTCCATGATTCCCCGCCAGCCTCAACGTTATCTTTTGTTATTGTTTTGATTTGAGAGCCCCCTGCCGGTGGAATTTACATACTGTGCCTTTAAGAAGTGTAAAATGTCCAGCGGCCATGAATGTAGCCTCATAAACAGGAAGGGTCGGCCCAGTGAAATGCGAAAGGTATTGAAAATTAAATATGCCAAATACCAAGCACATTAGCAAGAAAGCATTTGAAAAGATGCTGCGCAGATATGCACAAGATGGTGTAGGTCAATGTCATTAGTTTTAGCCACTGCATCTCTACTGCTCAAAGAGGCCATATTTTCATATTTTAAACACAGAATGTATAAAACATGGACATTGTCTCAATGACATCACCCATTGGTTTCTGAAGAGGGATTATGTAGCCCAACGATTGGTATCAGTTTGTATCCATACTTTGATCAGTCTAGAAACAGGTCAAGAGGTGTGGCTGAGGGGAATCTTATTCTCCTGGAAAACAGTTACAACTACCACCAGTTTGTTGTTTTTTTTGGCCTCCACATCGGCTTTATTTTTGAACAACAGAGGTTGCTGCTTGTTTTTTTTGTTTTTTTTTAAAATGCAGTGCTGTGTAAACAGAGAATGGCTCTTGAACTTCTCTTTTTTATTTTGTTTTCGACACAAGTGTCCTGTTTAAATTTTTGGAGCATGTGTGACAAACCCAATTGTAGTGTGCAAAGTCCATGTGGACCCCTGGCTAGGTTGACATTTAGGCTACATCATGCAGCCATTCAGAAGCAGAAACCATGGATTGGCCTAAATGTGTCATTTTTTTAACACATTCTTTAGTAGACTGAAGATTACTAAAGGTGCGTATGTGTCAAGTTTGAAACCAGTGCACAAGGGAATTTGAGCTTTCAACCTGGATATGTGTTTTTGGCAGAATGTCAAAGTATATTCTGACTGCTACAATCTTATCTTCTCTTATCTGCTAAATAAATCATTAAACCCTGTGCATTGTGCACACTTGCATTTATCTGTCGAAGAAAATAAGGTTTAATTGGAGATACAAATGTCTAAGATCGAGAACATGATTAGTGAAGATTGACTAATTCAATATCATTATCTACAGTGCATTATCACTGTAGCACTGTGCATAGCTCTATTCTTATAAGAATTAAAGAGTGAATAACGTTTAATTCTTATGTGCCCTCTCTTTGTTACTTTTTTTGTAGTATTATAAATGGGAATATACAGTTTGAGGTGGCAAGTGAATACCACATATCACCATGCAAAACTTTACCAGCAGCATTTCGAACACCCAGGACAACATCAAGTAGTCCAAGCCCAACAAAACACCAAGAAATGACACTGAAATGTTATACCGCTTTGAAGGAATAAATCCTCCTGTATCCATCCTCCCACACTCATTTACATACAGAACATTGTCCCTGTCTATCTAGATGACGGCCAAATGTTGTCCCAGGCGATAGACGGCTCCCATGTGTTGATCCTAAAATAAGCGAATCCATCATCATGGCTGCTGGAGAAGGACGTTTCAAAATGCTCTTGAGGTGACTCCTCTCCCAAATTAAAACTCTTTGACTAATGTTAATGTTGCTTTACCTCACCAGGATGACATTTAGACTTATGAGGACATGCTGATCATTCATGCGAGAGCAACACGTTCATTAAATATTAAAATCAAGGATATATAAGAGAGAATTATTCTTTAACAGAATCTGCCTCAAGCTTGTCTGTCTGCTGTCCTGAGGGGAAGGGTGTGAACATGTCATGAATATAGTCCTGTTAGGCTGTGAAGTCTTTTATGCAAAAATGCCTCTAGCTCAAGTTGAAAAAAAAAAAAAAAAAAAAAAAAAAATCAAACTTCTCTGTGAGTGATGGCCCCAAAAGCATTGGCTTCACAAGTTTGGTCATGAACAGCCAGCGTACGGTCACAGTCACAACCATGTAAAAGTATTTCATTCTGTTTTTGAGGGCAGGAATTTTCTAGAGTCATAGCAGCAAAAGCACATGTGTAATTAATGGCTGTATTTAGTTCAGATGTTCCAGTTTCCAAGTATGCTGGCTCAGTGGCATTACTTACTGGGACACTTTCATTGGATAGAACCATCATCAATGTTATTACTTACACCTGTGCTGTCCCTGCACAGTCAAACTGTTTTTATTGTGGGAAATAGGCCTATTGTATGGCAATAAATCAGAGGCTGGGCCTGCCAAAAGCAAACTTACCACAGAATCCAAAGTAACCACAGTACTTAAATTCTTTTCTGGGTCAGCAAAACCTATACGGTAGCTTTTTACCGCTTGGAAAAGGTGCTTCTCAAATACAAAATGCTACCACAGGGATTCTGCCTTACAACGTAAGAAATACAACAACATAGGTCTCATGAAATGACATCATAGACAAAGTATTTTTTGGTTTCAATTTTCAAAGTGTAGATTTTGCAGGCAGCTAGAACAGCCGCCCATCACTTCATGCTAAATTAAATTGCAAGGCTTAAAGGGAAATTCCAACCAGAAACTAGCCTTGTCCATATCAGCTGAAGAGAAGAACTGCTTATCTTGGTCATACAACACTTGCTGCATGTTCACAATAGATTTCTTTTAGATAATTTTACATCTACATCAATTCTGTGCTGTAATTTTGCATACCTAAATAAAGACAAAAAGTTGTTTTTGGCTGTTGTAACTGGAAACTTTGTGTAACACAACAAATCTGAGTCAAAAATGCAGCTTTAGTATGATAGGATGATGAACACATTATCCATATACCCATTTTCCTTTTTTACGTTGTTGTTTTTAGCACTTTTTGTCAATAACATTTGATTTGCTTCTTTGTTAGGTATGCATTTTTTTCTTTTAACAATTTGGTCTGCATATTCCTAAAGCACACAACAGCATAATGATAAATAACATACATGCCAAAATACTGCATGTATATGGTGTTGCACAGATAGGAAACTGACAAAGATTGCTCATGTTGCTTGGTGATCTCTCATGCATACAGAGATCTTTATTTCCGTAGGTGAACCGCAGACCCCCACATACAAAGCTACAGAGATAGCAATCACTTCTTCTGTTTTGTGAACGTAGTGTCATCCTGCACACAATGACAACAGCAACCATCGCAGAGTGCTGTGAAATGAGAGCATCATAACATCAGATGGTCGACCATTTAGCAAAATCTTTCCTGTTGATTTTATACTCTTGAACACTCACTTACAATGACTGCTTTTATGGTTATGCCCTTCAACTGCAACTCACGAAGATGTCAGCATAATGTCAACATCATCTATAAGCTTTTACTAAGTAAATTGTAGCTCTCCGAGCAGCTTTTCATTCATTCTTGAGCTAGAAAATATTTCACCTGCCACAGCGACTCTGTGTCAGGCTGGAATTTGGCAGAACCTGTTGATTCTCTTCTGCCTGCATCTGCTGCAATGTTTGTTGTCAGACAGCCAATCAGACGAGACAGAGCATTCAAAAGATGAAAGTGGGGAGAAAACAGCCATTCTTTGTCGATGCCCCTGACTTCTCAAAACTCCACTTGACTACACTATGGAAGCAGAAGCGCCTGGGTGGCAACAATTGTTGCCTGTCCAAACATGTCTTTTTTACAATTTTTTTCTTCCAGCTGGAGATGACTGACAACCCTCACCACCCACTCTGCACTGTTTCAGCAAATAATGATGTGACTGATGTGTGTGGATGAGTGGAGAAAGATGTCTGGTGCTTGGTTGTCAATCATGCACAGATGAGCTAAACCCAGAATGGAATGGGCAGTTCTTTGCCTCCAAGTAACATTTGATGTTCTTATTAAACACAATCTTAACCCGCTGATTACTTAATACAGTATGTACACATTTTTACACATTTTGTTGAGAAAGAAAATTGTAAGATTAGATCCAATGAGAGCATAGGTTGTGCAGGTGTAGAATAAAAGAAAAAAATCATAAATGCTGAAAATTGAGTTAGTCCTGTCATCTTCTTCAATGTTTCCAATACTTACTTGCAACAAGTTGATTCGGCAAGTGACACAAATGATTCTTCAATGAAACTGCATTGTGATTGGATATTATTGGTAATGAGTAGTATTCTTTAAAGCATGAAACTGCTTTGTTTCACTTATCCCTTTCAATCAATCAATCAGCTCAATTTATATGAACTCAACAAAAAATATGTAGAGCTAGTGGGCGCGTCTTTAAGGGATTTTAAGTGATGCATTAAAATAACATTTTGCAAATATGTTTTAATGATAACTATGCCTTATTCTGAGGGATTACTGACTATTACAAACCAAATATTCATGAATAAAGGCAGACAATACTGGACGTGTGGGATGTCTGGAATGAGCTGAATGAAAAAGCAAAGGAACTCGGAAGAGGACATGTAGTGGAGGAATAATTTTGGGGGCTGAGTCTTCAGCGTGGTGAGGGTGGGGACAGTGAACTTTTATGAAGGCAGTAGACAGACAAGAAAGATTCGCAGGAAAATAAGAGAGAACGGAAACTAAAAAAAAAAAATGAAGGAGGATTGAAGGAACAGTTTAAACCCATCTGCTGTCTGCCACCTTGTCATTTCTAACCAGCCAACCAGTACCACAGGTGGCGAATGGAGGACTGTAACATTTTAGCATTCATCAGGAAGAGTCCCCAACCATTACCAAGCACAAATGCACACCCATACACACAGAAAAAACACAGAGAAACACACAGAGATGTACATGACAGTTTATAGGCTTTAATTTAATCTAATTCGCAATGAGCAGTGTTGTAAATTACCTGAGATGAAAATTACAAATCTTCATAGAAGAAACTCTGCATGATGAATTTACATCATGTTATGAAACTAACATTGCATAAATGTCTTGTGAAGGGGCTTTTACCTCATTAAAATGAATAAGTTCATGCAATGTTCCCTTAAACACCTTCATTATCCACAACATTAACATCCTTTATAAGGGTCTAAAAGTCACCATAAATAACAAGAGCAACAGCACTGACATTCAGCAGTAACATTGCTTATATTATCAAGTGGCTTTCTCTTGTGAATCCACTTGAATTGCTGTGGCCAGTGGCCATGTGGACACAGAGACAGTCCGTTAACCAGATCATCTTGGTTCAAGCTCTTTGCGTTGGCAGGTAGACTCTTGGCTCAAGGATGGCCCAAAGGAGCCATCATTTCACTGATGCCTGCACCCACCAGCCTCTTGTCTGTTGATTTAAGCCGTTACTCTGCCATTCTTAATCAGCATATTCCTGCTGGCCCCAGACTTGTGCAAGTTGTAGCCCGTTGTATTTCTATGTTACTCACACACAAAAAATATGAAGAGGAACATCATGTATCCTGGAGCTAGAATGATGTCGAAGTAAGAATCCTTCTAATCAACGGTGGCAAAAGCATTTGTCCAGAAGGCCATTTCACTTAACTCTCATGTTATAATGAGAAATGGAGGACAGAGAGAGGTTTCCTGCTATGTCCCTGTAGGGGCAGAAGTACCACCAGTCGGGCCTCGAATTTTAACAAGAGAGCACACCAGAAAGAAAATTAGGTCGGGATGCCAAAAGTCTGGTAATAGCTTGGATTCATTTCACTTGGAGCAGTATGGAGACATGGTTAACTCTGTGTCACAACAGGATATCCAAAAAAAAGCAGGAAAGATTTGGGTCCACCTGGGCTTTGTTTTTTGGATGGAAACGTGAGTCTCTTTTTAAGCAAGAAAAAACATGGCAACAAAATGTTGGACCCTTTGTCATCCTTAAGGAAAAGGCTAAATTAAGTCTGCCAGCGCTTTGCTAGAGGGATTTGGACAGCAACAAGATCCTCAGAGTCCTGTATCCATTGGATGGACATTTTTAGCTACAGTTAAACAAAAATGAACATTTCAGCTACAAATTTAAAAGGATACTCATTTTTTAAACACCGATGTGTTATGATCTTAAAATGTTCACCTTTGGTCCAATGAATTGTTTAAAAACAAGCACTGGTTAAACAGACAAGGACGAATGTAAAACTTTAAAACTGGTTGATAATGCTGGATTTCATACATACGTCATACATTATCATTAAATAAAGTCAATGTAGTTCTAAGTATTGACCCCAACACCCTGAAAAGGCATGTCGATTCAGCTGTTTTGCTCAACTTCTGTTAAAGCACGACATATGCAACATCAGGTTCATCAGCTTCATGGGTTCATTTAGGGGTACTTCAATACAAACGTAAGTACCGGCCATCTGTGAGGCTGTAGAGGAGCATGGTGTCCTCTAAAGTGTTGAGCTTCAGTTGTAAGACAAAGGGAGGGGGAACAGGGAGATGTGAGGGAGCAGAACCTCGGTGCTCCGTCCAACTGGCCAACACAGCTGGAGTGCTGGCTGGTGGTGGCCACAGACTTTTCTTCATACGACCTTTAACCAGGTGGCCACTGAAATAAACAACTCTTTAAAGAGGTACCTCAAACGGGAAATGACAATACAACACTTAGCCTACTAGCAGCAAAGCAAACCATCCCAAGGAGTGCAGTTTTTATGTTTAAGTAATTCAATTAAACTACTGGAGTTTCTTCAAATAGCAAACTATATTGTATTATTCCTTAGTAGATTATCAGGACATTCCAGTACCTCCAAATACTATTAGTTTACAATGGAAAGGCAGAAAATGTTTTTTTTACAAGTTCCTTTTGTATATCATTTTAGGAAAACAGGCATTCTGGTACATGAATAAAATTGGGATTATTAGTCATTATCAATTTGCAGTCATCATTGAAGGATGGGTTTCACTTTGTTTCCTTCTTTGGTTTACAGTATGTTTACCTGTTATAGATTCTCACCTCCCTACTCGTGGGTGTTCATGTGGCTTTGCTATGCAAAAAATGGAAAATAACATTATTGTCACTTGACATGTGGCCAACCCAAGAAATATAAAAAAACTGAAATTGACATACAATAAGTGGAAGAAGATGAAATGTATGTAACCCATACGAAAACACTGGTTAGGAAATAAAAACAAGCAATTTTTCTTTACTAGCAATGACCTATCATCAAAAGAATTCTTCTCTTTTTTCTAAAGAATAAAATGGAGTGGAAAAAGAGGCATGAAAAGAAAGCATGGGGGCACAGTGATAATGGGCTGCATTAGCCACATCTGCTGGGAATAGGCCTGCAGAGAGGCTACTTGCTCAGTGAAGTGTAATCTTCAGTGGCCTGGCCCCGGTGACAGGCGGCACAGTGAGTGGTTTGGGTGGGGCCAGTGGCGCCTTACACAAAGCAATGAGTTTCACTATGGCAGGTAGGGGATACAAATAACACACATACAGCATAAACACAGGGGGAGGGCATCAGAGCGTGTAGGAGCCCAGCATGAAAGGTAGATCAGTGGTGATATAGAGAGAAAACTAGATGTTGGAAAGGGGACTGTGGGGAAATTGGCTGGAGGGCGTGAAGGGATGAGAGGGAGAAGATAGAAACTCGGCAGCGCTGGTAAATAGAACAGAGCTGTGGATGCGGAAATGCAATGGGAGAAAAAAGGTTGGATGGAATGATAACGAGGATGAAGATGGCTTAAAGAGGAAAAAATGTAAGGAAAAAAAAGATTCAAGGTCAATGAGGGGATGGTATAGATAACAATAGAGAGATACTGGGAAATGATCATGTGTCCAAAAGGGAAATGCATCTAGTTACCTGTTAGACAAGAACCAAACACCTGGGAAAGGGGGAAAAGACAGACGCACAGATGTACATGCCATAGGGTTTTAACAGCTGAGAAGTATTTTAATTGTCTACTCTAAGTGACAGCAAACAGGGACAAATATTACTTAGACATTCAAATGCCACCCAAAATGTTGTTTTTCTGTATGATTGTCTTATTGAATTGACAACCAACAACTATCGAACAACAGAAGGCCAGTTCCATCTCTATGGTTTAATAATAATAATGATTTATACTTTATTAATCCCGTGAGGGGAAATTCGGTTTGAGTGATGTGTTGGTCCAGAACTTGTGCCGTCTCTTTTTAGTGAACGATTGTAGCCTTCTTTTGATTGAGAGCCCTTTTTTGCTTCTTTTATTGTTATTTAATACACAATAGAATAAAGGTAGGATCTTTTCTCCACATGGTTAGGCCACAGGCACACCTAGTGCTTGGTGGTATAACATTCATGTCTCATACTAATCATCACGTAAAAAAAGTGTTATTCTGGGAATTCACACGTATCAATCATAGGTCAAAACATCAAAACATCGCTAAACTTGGCTGATTTAATAAAGCCATAATTCTAAAAAGTGAAAAGTCGTTTGGGCCAAATGCTCTGGAATACTAAAGAGAGCCGTAATTACTATCACTATTTCTTAAAACCCTTTGACTTCTAATTTCAACGGACAAAGTAGCTATGCTGCGTCTCGTACAGAAGCATGTGGTAGCCTCTTTACTCCTTCCTGTCTGGTTATCATTGGTTATGTAAGGTTTAGCCAACTACGGCTATGGTAAGGGTAATCAAAAACATTGGGTATGTTTCAGCAAGGCCTTGGTTTTAGATTCGCCAAAGCAAAGTTACCCTCTTGTTTAGAACATTCAATGGTCTTAATCTCCATTTTTGGTGGCTTTTGTTGACCTTTGTACTTAGCCAAGTCAATAGACTTCACCTAGCATCAAATACCTTCTCTGAAGGACTTACATCACAATAGCTCCTGACATTTTCTGGTCCTTTCAAACGTCCAAGACAGCGGGTGATTGTTGGCATCAGGCACTTTCTCAACTACTGGATATACTCTGATGTATTTGCATCCTGGGTGCAACATGCTGGGTGTTTGAGGATTCTTCCATTCTGGTGAGTTTGTTTGGGTATGTATCAGACCAACATTCTTACAGAAATAATGGCAAAACATGCGCGCATGCACATACAAACCTAAAAGCACTTGTGCACAATCAAACCCTCTAACACACATGCATCACAAGTTGAGCCAATCATTCATCCCATGCAGGCATGCCACTATGCATGTATTTTAGTCAATGATAGCAATGCTGAACCTATTTGACCCATTGGCCTGACCGTAGTATCATTTGTCCTTCATGTGGCAATTGGGCTGTTTACGAGTTGCAGGTACGACTTCATCCCTCTTTTTACCTCCCTCAATCTTTACGGCCCCATAGGTATCTGACCTTTAAGAAAGTGTCTGCTGAAACGAAACAGGGAGAGGAATAGAGAGAGGCTGGGGAGATGTGCGTACACCCCCTAGGGGGATGGACAGACTCGTAGACATAGGAAGTAGTGGCACTTGAAAGCAAATGGGAATCTAGATGGAAATAGAAACACATCAGCAACTGTTTCCTGCAGGGTAGGGAGAAGTTGTTTGGGGTGCACCACTGAGGTGGAAATGTGAGGATGGCTCTGACATGGTGGGTGGGTTATCGCTTCTTTCTTTTTCGAAGGAATGAATTAGAAAAATGCCATGGCCATGGCGATTGGCTTTAAAGTCCTGAAAGGCACTCTGATTTGTCTCCGTTCATAATGAGTTAAGGCCATCAGGAAATGAAAGCACATACAGCAATTACACTTAGAAAGGCATGTATATTGAAACCGTATTGACGCAATACACAAGGTTTATTAAATTGCTTTTTCTTTATTAGGGCTACTTTGAAAAGAAAATTGAAAAAATAAATGCCATGGGGAGGCATTTTTTTTTATATCTGGTAGAGACGTAACAAAAGCAATGTTGCTTTTGGCATCATTTTACCTTCAGTTTGACTCCCCTCTGCTCAAACAACCTGAGTTAAAACATTTCATAAACTATATATTTTGGTGCTTAACAAGAG
This sequence comes from Labrus bergylta, assembly GCF_963930695.1. Classification (NCBI taxonomy): domain Eukaryota; kingdom Metazoa; phylum Chordata; class Actinopteri; order Labriformes; family Labridae; genus Labrus; species Labrus bergylta. Next base: position 16,953,142 of record NC_089197.1, read on the forward strand.
TTCTGACTAATAACCAAGCTACTATTAAAATGATGTTCTTATAGTAAAACAATATACTGACAAATTAACTGATGATAGCTCATTACATTACCTGTTGGAACTAATTAAGTATTTTCACATATTTTATTTTTTTTTTTTTTTTTTACGTTTGCAATTTTCTTTAATGGAAGATTTAAGCGTTGTACTTTTTGGCCTAAATCCCAACACATAGAAGACGTCTGCTACACTGTGTCTGTGTAGCTCATCTGCAGAGGATTTAAAGAGGTATCTTCTTTAGTACATCACATGTTTCCTTCCTGGAATCTTTAATATTGTTAGTTTTAAGATTCCTTTTCTTGCTCTACCATTGTAGAAAAGCATTCAATCAATATCTTACTATGTGACTGGATGTCTCTATGATTTACACGTTTAAAAAAAATAAAACCATGTAAACTTCTTATCTGAAAAAAGTAAACCAAACCTAAAAAAATAAGTAAATCTTATATTCATGTTGCCAACGTGATCAAATGTGCTATACATCGGGCCAGAAGATTTTTATTGAAATTGTGTTGCTAATTCAAAAGACAATACAACATTTAGACAACAAGAAAGGAAGCATGCGTCAAATAAAAGTGAGGTGCTGAAATGCTTTTACAGCAAATGTGTAGGAGATGCAGCGTCAAAAACACACAAACCCAGAAAACAAAGGTTACAGATAAACGTTTCTGTTGTTGCCTCATTTTGGATTATTGTTTGCCGTTTTCAGCTTTCATTGTTTCAAACTTGCAAGCAATTTCTAGGTATGAAAAACTTTAGGGCTGTTGCAGCACGTTTGCCCTTGTTGGTCACTATTAATATATTTGAAAAATAGTGCCTATTTAAAGAGGTGTTTCGCTCTGTTCTCCCAGGCTCATACCTATACTCTCAGCCTGAACCAATAGACATTTAATATGCATTGCTTGTAAACATCTGATTAACACCGCTTGGCCTCTACACAAAACTACATTAGGAGACATATTTGCATACAAACAAATACATCATGTGACTAAGAAACAATCCTTTTCCAGTGAAGGCAGTTCACAAACAGCAACAATTGTACTGCTGTAGGTAATAGAGTGAGGACGGCGACAGCTGAAAAAGCACTCTAACTACACACATGGCCGGATACCCAGCATAGAGGAGTATACATCTTCAGCAGCCGGTGACAAACACATTAAGCACACACTCTCTGTTTTTCACCTGGCCATGTGTAGTATATCTCTGTCTGTCTCTGATGTACACACTTTCACAGGCACATATAATGACAAAAGCTGATGACAGTGGAGTTTGTGTAAAAAAAAGGGGGGGGTGGGGGGGGGGCTGGTGGACTATTTTTCCTTGTTGAGGAAATCTAAAGTTGTCGTTATTAAATTCTAATTTCAGCGCAGCCTGTTCCCATCAGCAGCATTACCCTCCATCTCCAAAGGGGTTATTGATTTTGGGTCCTAATCTACAAATAAATATATTGTCTGAGTTTATTTTTTCCAGGCTGTCAGCAATGTTAAAAAGGACACAGCTCATCTGGCTGATGGATGGGAGCAAATGTAGCCAAGGGCCTAAGGGTGCACTGCAAGAGAAATGTACCTTATAACAAACACACAAACATACACACATAGACATCCCCTCCAGATGGGTCCCCCCTTGTGAGCAGTGTGTAGGATCCAATTATATGTGCGTGCCTGTGTTTGTGTGAATGTGTGCGTGTGTGTGTGGGTTGGGGTTAGAACAATGTGGATCTTAACAGCTTTTCGCGCTGCTTTTTACAGCTTTCTTCGTGATTGCTTTGGCCTAATTTTTTGTATTAAAGTCATAAAAGCCTTTTTATAAAAGTGTGTTTTGCTTGCAGGAACAAACTGCTTTAATACTACTTTTTCAAATCACAAAGCAACGTCAAAGATTGGCCTGTCCATATACTTCAAAATGTTTATTAGAGGGCATACATATTACCAATAACACAGCATTACATAAAAGGGGAAATCACTGTAACAGCCAATGAAGGTGTAGGTCAAGTAATGATGAGTCTTTGTGCAGGTCAAGGCTGCAGTATATTGATACCATAAAACAGCCTACAGTCCAGCCTTATGACATCATATTACAGTTATTTTATATTGTAAATTTACTTTTAAGTTTTAGTCTTATCATTGTTAATACTCTGATTTTTATTGCAGCCCTAAAATGTTAAAATCTTGGTTCAACCACGATGCTCTCTTTTTGAGAAATGCTGTATAGATAAACTGTATTATCATTCTTATTGTACTACATGTAAACAGGGGTTTATAGTCAGGTAGATGGAGAGCAGAGAGCAGGTTGGCCGGTGCTATAAATGAAGGCCATAAAGCACGAACCACCGAATACGTCCCCTGCTTTTATCTGCAGAGCTTTTAGTGTCGTTCTTGCATCGCAGAGGACACCGCTGCATTTATGATGCCTGCTAGTGCTGCTTGCTGCAAGTTTGCTGGGGCTTGATGTAAACCATTTTAGCCTCTATGGTGAAAGCTTGTAGTTCAGAGGACGGTTATATCAGTCGCTCAGTTGGTTCAAACCAGTTGGGTACACAGCTGCAGGACAACAGAATCAGGCCAGTAGTCGAGCTTTTAGACTCCTATTTCTGAGTTTTTTTGGTATGCTAGGATGATGAAAACCAAAAGTTATATTGGGGGGAAACAAAATAATTTGATCCCAAAAGAGTTTTGAAAAACAAGAGTAATCAGTCAAATTAATGAGCAATACGCATAAATAATCAAGAATATTTTCTGCCGCCTTGTTGAGCCCATTCTTGCAGCAGCCAGACTGCACACAGAGGTCAATACAGAGCAGAAGTCCCTCTGGGAGCACTCTTTGCTCTTCAACCTTTAGGTGCTCATCCCTGATGCTCAATTCCCCAGGGGTGTCGGATGAAGACAAACCCAAGTGGTGCTGTATGCAAAGGCGAGAAAGGAGAAGTGTGTGGGAAGGGAGGGACGAGGAACTTGAGAAGGTGAAAAAGGACAGAAAGTGCTGCGAAGAGTGTTGGCAAAGGAGAGAGTCAAGGAGAAGAAAGGGGGGGAGGGGGGGCAGAGTATGACCAGAGTGGAGGTGTATTGGGTGAGCAGACAGGAGAGAAAGGGGGAGGAGAAGTAGTGCTTGAAGAAAGAATACAATGAAGATGAGGCTGCATTAGCGACACGTCTTGGGCCAATTACTCTGCTGCTGCTGCCCCTCTCTTATCCTCTGCCTTCTCTCTCTCCTCTGTCCTCTACTCTCACTTTCTCTATCTGTGCTCTAACTATCCTTGTGCTGTCAGCAGCAACAGATCCCTAAATGATACCGGTCTCCACTGGCGGGTTGTATCTTCCTGTGCTACAATGGGAAAGAAGGATCTGAGGGAAGATAAGATAGGACCAACCAACAGTGACAACAGCAAACACATAATGGGCGACGACAACACAGTGCTTCACTGCCATCTAGTGGTGGATGGTTCAGCAGGAGCTCCAACAAAGGAGGCTGATCATTAGTTACAGGCAGTTGCATTACGACAATGTGATGAAAAAAAGCACCTCTGAGAAGGTGATTCTCAGATTGGTGCAATGAAAGACGTAAGGTTGTGAAATATGCTGTGCACCTGTGCTCTGCAGGAGTTTTTGTGTGTGTGTGTTGTGTTTGTGATTTTACCACTCTTTTTGAATTGTGCAAAACCTGCTCTGCTCTGAAGTGTTGCCCATTACAAATCTGGAGTCTTGCTGATGTTATCCTGATTAGGGCTGTCAGTGTCACACAATAATGAATTATTGGGATATTAACAAGCAACCCGAGGAGCATGGGGGCAACTGTCACAACCGCATGTGATGTCACCTCACCCCACCTCATGTTCAGACGTAAACAATAGAGACAGCAATGGTTCGACTATCAGCCCAAAGAAAAGGAGAACCAGCTAATTTACATGATGCAATTTGTCAAATCTGAGGCCATAAAGATCCCTTTTATACGAGGAAACACAATTATTGATTTCATTATTTTCTCAACAACAATGCCATGACAATCAGTGAAAGACACAAACATTCTCACCATAGAACAGTGGGAGAGCAGAGCTGCGGCAGGGGACAGCGTCTGGTGCTCAAACAAAGCAACGTCATGGCAACAACAGTTATTACCAGAATCACCTCCTCTTTAGCCTTTTGCCTACACAAAATAGCTAATGTGAAAGACTGGCCTCTCCCATCTCTCTCAATCTCTCTCTCACCCTCTCTCGAATGCTGATGTGATTCTACTCTCTTGGTTTTGCTGTGTCTTGATAATGAGCCCCCACCCCCAACACACACACACACACACACATAAGGCTCACCTGTCCTGATAACAGAGTCCCAATGGAAACTTTCAAACGTGATTTTGGGGTGTTGCACAGACGAAAAAAGTTAATGCTGTTTGCAAATCCGTGCGCACAAATCTCCAATCTGTGGGGACAGTTTCCTAAACTGTGTGTACGGATCTGCATTGGAAATCTGTGCGCACAGTTTACAAATCTGTGCTTTCTTTTCACCTCTCTCTCTCTCTCTCTCTCTCTCTCTCTCTCTCTCTCTCTCTCTCTCTCTCTCTCTCTCTCTCTCTCTCTCTCTCTCTCTCTCTCTCTCTCTCTCTCTCTCTCTCTCTCTCTCTCTCTCTCTCTCTCTCTCTCTCTCTCTCTCTCTCTCTCTCTCTCTCTCTCTCTCTCTCTCTCTCTCTCTCTCTCTCTCTCTCTCCACATTATGTATTATTACATATTTACTACACGTAAAGTGAATAGAGTACCAGAATTTCTTAAACTTGGATTTGGAGGTGGTTTGTGGTTTTTTTGTGGACTGATATGCAGATACAGTGCTTATTCAGTTTTGACTTTGACAACCCATTTCTTCAATTCTCTTTTTTTATTTTATCAGTGACCTTAAAATGTTTTAATTAAAGCACAAACGCACAAACTTTGATCCTATGACCTTCCCACTTAACAAATATAAGAAATCATTAATTAACTTTCAAAATGTTGAATCAAAGAGTTCAAAATTCTATTCAATTTAAGGTGAAAATCAATAGATAAGGCCACCATGCTGTCAACGAGTTTTTGCTTAGTTTTTAACCTGTCATGATGTCGTTTACTGAACCGCCCGTATTAACAACAAAATGAAAATACAAGCCCATAATGTTACAGAAAAAAAGTCTTCATTTCATTTCTTCCAACTGAGATGAAGGGAAAGACATTTTTGGGTCATATTGCCCAGTTTTGCAAAAGCATACTATGCTGAAAAACTGACAACACTGAGGCATTTTGGGACGTTGGAATATTTTTCTACAGGTATAGCACAGATTGTTGACAGAAGGCTGCAGGAATTACTCACCAATCTCTATACTGATGCAGAGACTTTGGCTCGGAGAGTGAGTCCACAAGCTGGTGGCGTGTCAGACAAAAGTGACACTACACGCAGTATCGATGACAAAAAAAAGTTTTCAAACTACCAAAACACATAAAAGAACTTCTGGAATTATACTGGTATATTGTTTGCTAAGGTTTCATATTCTACTACTCAGTTTAACTCAAATACAAGTTCACTGGCATGTATTGGACAAAACGTATGGGATATATCTACACCTTATGAGACAAAAGAATTGTTGCCCCAATGGAATATGTATATATAGATTAAGTGTTAAATGTTGACTGTAACTGTCAGTATTGATTACTCTTAAACACATCTGATGCAACACATGCTGCATCAGGTTTTCATCAAGCTACAAGTGTTTGGGGTATAATTACTCTTAGAATAACACTTCAAGTTTAGAAAAGAACATATTGGGAATTAAGCTGGTCAATAATGTGGACACTGCTTTCACTTGTTCACTTTTAATTAGGAGATGTTTTTTTTTATCAACACTTACTAGTGGGATAATCCCAAAGGGATGTTTTAGACATTGACTCTATTTGCATACCTTGTGTTTGTGTGAGGGTTGGTGCGTGGGCGTGCATGTGTGCGCGTGGAAGCCGGGGTTAGTAAAAGGTGCAAAGAGCTGGAAACAGATAAAAATAAAATCACAGGACCAGTGCAGAAATAATGGGACATCTGGTCCAGACATCTGGAGCCAGAGGACTTTTAGGAGCTTCCCAGCACCGTCTCACCTTGCGGGCAAATTAGCAAAGTGAGAAAATATGGCAGGGGTAAACGATGCTGACAATCACACAGAGGGAGGACAGTTGAGACAAGTGACTGGGGGATTCATCATTTGGAGGTCTTTTTTGGTCTCACATTTACAAAGGGTAATAAAGGAATGACAATGTGCGAGGATAAAGATGAATTTGAGAGGTGTTTGGATAAAGAAGGAGATGCTATTCTTGTATTTCTTTGGCAAGAATTGACGCATTTTGTAAGCCCTAAAAAATACAAAAAATCTTTACCATATATTAATACAAATATGGATTACAATATTGAAATAAGTGATTATGTTAATCAATGTTTTTGTTGTTGCAACAGGTTTGAAAATGCATGTCACACATTCTTGTGCTAACAATCCCATTGATAAGACATATCACTTTTACTAATAGGCACCTGCTTGAGACAGAAATGATTGAAGATAGGTTGTACAATAAATGATTGACATATCATCTCTGCACCTCGATATCAATATAAATCTTTCCTACACCTGACAGGCAGAAATAACCACTCACCAAGCTTCCACTGGCCTTTAACAATGGTTTCTTGAATTAGAGAGATAAGCTTATGAAATGAGGTCGAGGGTAGTTTGCATTTAGCGCCATGCAGTTGCTGCCTCATGGTTCATTTAATAGATTTAACATGTGGAAGGGCATGAGGCTGTGAAGTCGAAGAGCCCCATCAAAAAGAGAGAGACTGAGACAGAGAGAGAGACAGAGAGAGAGAGAGCGAGATAGTGTCAGATGTGATATTGATGACAAGCCTGTGTGCTCGTCTCTTGTTTCCCCTTGGCTTAATGTAAGGTCACAGTGGAAAGGTGGGACAACAAATGCCACCAAGTCGCAGTGACAGCCTGACCCTTGGGAGAGAAAAAAATACCCTTTTAATCAGATCCCCCCCCCTCTCCTCCCAAGTGCCTCATTCCTACCCGGCTCCCTTTTCCTCTTCCTTTCTGCCTTCTTTCTTTTCGTCATGTCCAATTTATCTTTACTTAACCTTTGCTTTTCTCCATATATCGTCTCCGGTACCACCAACTGCTTTGCCCTCTTTGTTCTCTTTCCCCTTTGCACCATATACATAGACACAGACACACATAAAGACACAGAAACAGACGCTCAGACTTCTCATCCCTGGCAGTTTTCCTTGGGCTTTCGATCTGATGTCACAAATAGGTAATAAAGATGCCATCAAAAGGACACCAGAGGATCCACATTGTGCCTCGGTTCCATCCCACTCGTAACTCTCCAGAGGTTTGAAGGACATACATCACCTGGAGAGCCTTCTGGCATAGAATTATGTTGTTGAGTGCAGGCTGTTCTCATGCTGATCCAAATGCATAACACCCATGTGCAAGGCGAATGACCAGGAAGCATACTGTGCAAATTCAGATGCCCGCTAACTGTGGCGCAAATGTATGCCGGTAAGTGCAGACCATTAAGTAATCTGAAATATAAAGAAAAATGTATCTTACAAGGCCCTACTCAGCATGCTAACCACAGAGGAGGTGGAATAAAGGATGCAGGGGTGCAGGGGATGCACATATTGTATTTATTCCACTTTGTGCCTCCTCCGACCCCCCTCCTCAGACAGTCAGATAGGTTCTGTCCATAATGTCTCGTCTGATGTGACCTTGAGCGAGTCCATTGTCTCCCAGGATCTTCACTCACACTGTCACATCAGACCACTTCAGCATTCTCAATAAAAACAACACAACAACGGCATTCCAATGATGTATGGCTGCACATCAGCCGCATTAGCAAACAGCTGGGGCAGCTTTGTCATTTCCAATTATCAGAGCAGCGCAGTAAAGTGGCCTCAAATGTCTTCCCAGTGAAATCTTTATGATTCAGCCTGTATTGTTCTTGTCTTCGGTTTGACTGGAAATGACATTATACAACAACTGTCTCTATAAACCCTTTAACCTATAAATCCCTGAGACAGGCAGATAACAATGCCTGTACGTGTATCATTAAATGGCAGCTTACAGGATTTTTGTATCAATTTGTTTTAGGAGAAGAGGCTTATGTGCCCTGATTTTAAAACATTTGCACATAATACACAATGCAGGACTTGAATATATTCACTTTCTATTCACTTCTATTGCTGAAGTCCAGCTAGTATTATCAGACACCAAAAATATGTGAGGAGCTGCAGTGATGACCTTTAGCACATGTGTGTGCAGTGTGCAGTGCGCACTGCGTGGCTTTTACCTGACAACTTCAGTTCTGTGCCTGCAGGAATTATCTCACCTCGATGAGTGCGTTTTGTTCCACAGCACATGATGGGACCTGGTTCTGCCTCAGCAAAGAGGCACACACTCTGTCTTCATCTTTGGCCTTTTGATATTTCAGTGAGTCACTCTGAGAGACTCACTTGGCTGCAAGTGAAGAGGGGCTCAACAGGGGTGTGAAACAGTTCAAGTTGTGATAATCCTGAACAGCGGAGTGTGTGCAATGCCCTGGTATTTTTCTTCTTAGTCTAACACTTACTTTATTCTCCAAAAAGATATTTAATAATCACACTTTTAAATCCTATTTGGATCTTTGTTCGGATAATTTGTTTGAAGACAAAGGGTACCCCACATTTTAACTAGGGCTGTCAGCATTAACTAGTTAATTATGATTAATTAAGGTCTGAAATTAATGTCTGTGTAGGTTCTCAGTCATCCAGGTCATAGTAAATTTGAGTCTGAAATTAGTGCATTAGTTATTTTTATCCGGATTAATCACATGCTTTTTTGTTCCTTTAGATGCACCGTGTTTAAGCCTCTGCAGTGATTCCCTTTAGTCACAGTGATGGAAAAGAACGACACTGCTGCATCTTTGAAAGTCTCATTTTACTTTACAAAACTTCTTGACAGCTCAGTTGAGGAGTAAAAAGTAATATCCACCTCATGACATCAATCATTTCACTTTTTTACCGTTCCTTTTAGCTATTCTCATTGAGTTTTTGATCTGTAAGAGTTCCTTTATCCGTGGTTAAGTTAATGTTGTGACCTTTGATCTACCAGAAGCTCCTTACTTTATTTCTAAATACAAGCATGAGTTTTTCTATTTTAAAATGTGAAATGATGGAATTTCAGATGTGCAATTAAAAATGCAATGACCACATTTGAATATTGAAATTTAGCAAACAATCGCTATTAAATAATGTAATCGCTTGGTAACTCTTATTTTTTACATGTTGCACATCAAAGGAGTGATTAGAATTGGTGTGGTTCTCCTCCAAACAGTCCAGGGATATTAACTTTGAAAATTGTAATTGAATTCAAATATATGAAAAAATGGACAAACTGTATTACAAAAGCTATTGCTAGGTACAAAAATCTATTGTCTTCACGAATGTAACAATCTACATCTCATACGTTCAGAAAATAGTAAAGTAAAGTTGGAATACAACACTGAGGTTTTTTTTGGTGGGGTTTTATTTTTGTCAAAGTTGCATAGCTATGAAATGGAAGCAGAATGTCCTGCGCATGAGGGCATCACATAAGTACTACAGCCTGCAAATTATCGCTGTAACTGGGGTCTGGATCCCTGGGTTGTTCTTTCACAGTCATAAGAAGAGACCTAGGGTCAAATGGAAGTCACGTGTGAGATGTTACATTAATGGAAATGCCAACATATGACACTCCCAGGGTAAGATTTGAAATCCCTGGAAACCTCTGAATATTTGCCTGGGAAGAGATTTTATTACTGTATTTCATTTTACTTGTGTTGTTTCATGTTTAAAACATTGCTTCAAAAAACCCATTCATGGGTGTCAAGGAGGGTAAATGCACATAAATGCTGTTTACCCACCTTTCAACATCTGAAGTAGCGTTTATGCAGATCCCCCCGGGGCGTTTATGCATAGCTTACATGGGTTAGTACACTCTTTCACACTTTGTCTCTTGTGATCTCTCATTTTGTCCTTCTTTAGATATTTTCACACGAGAGCAGAGCCGCCATTAACCCACCATCTTCCCACAGTGGGTGGTGATTTCAACAGAAAAACCCATCTCTGCACTGCAGCACGCCACAGTCGAAAAGTGCAGGTTCTGTGTGGCAAACGAGACTGTCTATGTCACGTAGGTGTTAAAATAAATGCATTGATTTCAAAAGGTATTTAATTTTTCTTAAATTAAAATAAAAAACCTCCACACGCAAGTATCAAAACATTGTTAGTACTGGGACATACAAAGAATACAATGAAAAAAGAATGAAGGACCACATACAATAGGTTAAAGCTATTCATTAAATGTACAGTACTCTTTGGTGCACATGGCAATTTGCATAGAGCACTGTTTTTGGAGCTCAGTTTGTATTATTAGCATACATTATTGTCACCAGTTTTTCCATTTTTGGGGGGATTTGGGGCTATCTGTGTTTATATTTCAGTCAGGTTTTGTTGTTTTGACAAGATCCCCTTTCCTTTCTAGTGTGGATCGAACCACATTGTATTTTACAGCTACCTGTTTTTACATTTGAATAGGTTTTATTTGTCACTGCTGTGTGAATCCATTCACCTTGTCTGAGTGAGACTCCCTTTCTTGTTGCAGGAATTCAATACAACATTTCAATGCTCCTTGCTCAGTGTTCTTGTGAGGTGAACTTATCCAGCAGACTTTGTTCAGGGCTGACAAACCCAAAAGACCAGAGACAGAAAGAACATCAGACTGAAGGAGAAGCACAAAAATTCAATTTAATTAATCTGTAGAGACACAACTTTTCAAAAAGTAAAAAAAAAAAACATCCAAGCTTTACAGTACTTGAACGTTTAAGAGACAATAGCGAGTGGGAAAGGTACGTTGAATAATCATGATTTCCACACAGTTTAAACCACGCTTACCATGCACACTACAGTTCATGCTGCAGCAATCACAAAGCATGTTGTGGTCTCAGTCCCTTCATCAGGGTCTGTGCCTTTCAGGGCCGTCTCTCCAAACAAGTGCTACTATTCCATCATCCACATCATGAAAGCCACACAACTGGGTCTGTGCCCACTGCCTCTTTCATCACTGCAATTCATCATTATCTGAAGGCCCAAGTTCTTCCTCGACCTCTGACACGCTCTTCTTTATATGACAATCGAGAGTGCCACATCATTTATCATTTAGCAGTATAGCCGGTTTCGTCAACTTTCTCGGTTATGGCAGGCACAATATCAAAGATTCTTTGTATCTTTAAAGGTTTATTTTAACCATATAACCAATTCAGATCGAGTTGCACAGTTCACTTCTGCTGGTCACTTGTTTTCTTTAATAAAGGAGTCTTTTCGATAAATCCAGCACTCCACAAGGTTTATATACTTAACAGTAACCCTTGTTTACTCTAAATGCATGACTGACCTAATCAGGGAGTAAAGCTGTTATAAAGTTGTGCTGCCAGCCTGGTCTCATTGACATGTATCCCAGCAAGCTTTGCTCAGAGATACACAAAGAATGGGGGCAGATTTTCAGGTCACATGCAGTAGGCTGCACCGGTACATAGGACGCTGCCATCTTTTTATATGAAAGCAATTATCTTAAAAGTGTGTCTTAAAGAAGCTGCAACCTCTGGCATCGTGAAAGGAAGCCAATGTGGTAGTCCAAAAACTGCAGTTCCTCGAGTGTCCACTTGAGGCTGACTCTAAAAGCATTGGAGTCACATACACACCATTACAATGTTCATTTTGACAGCAGAAATAAGTTTAATGCCTGGGGAAAAAACAATGCTCGTGACATTATTAGCTCACACTGAACGGGGGATGATTTTTTTTTAAATAACTGATCTGTTTTTATTTAATGAAAAATAAGAGTTATGCATAGTTAGGAACGTGACTAATATGACTGCAAGCAGGTGCATTGTAGTTGATTGCGCGGAGGCTTAACGCCCACATCAGCTCCACTTTTTTGCCTGTGATTAGATTGACCGAAAGTTAAGTTGAGACAACATTTTCAATATGTCGATCGCAATCGTTGGGCTTCAAAATTACACTTTTAATAACCAATGAGCGCATCACTGAGACTACAACCATCTTTTTAATAGTCTATGTTTCTACACACTGGATTTTACAGTAAACTGTTTGCATATAAAAAAAAGAATATTCTGATTGAAAGCAAAAGCTTTGCAAGGTCTTCTCCAGCTAGGTTGTAAATAAACAAAAGGTTTGCAAATAAGAATCATCTTTTTTTCTCTACCAGATACTACTTTGACCATTAACTGAGATGAACAATTGTTGTATTTCACACGAGTGTTTGCTTTTATTTTTCTTTCTTAAAATTAAACTTTTTGTTCTTTTTTAAATCAAAACAATGCATTTGATTGCAGTCACTGCTGCAGCATGCGATGAATTTCTATAGTTCAGTCAAAAACAAAGGTTAGTGTTGTTCCTATTTCCTTTCTCTGTTCTTAATTTCCCTCTAATTTCCATTGACATCCTCAGTAATCCTTACACATGATCATAGGGGAAATTAATATAATTACTGCCACAGAAATTAAAATTGATGCTCAATGGGGCCTATTCCCTCTTGTCTGAAGTGTCTATCTGTTGTTACATTTTTGTTCATTACTATGCTGTTTTTTTTGGGCCTACCTTAATGCCGTCCCCCCCAGTATGGTTTAGAAATGCTTTGCAAGGAATCTATGAAAATACATATAAATATACTTGAATGTATCAATTTACTGTGTTTAGGCGTTGGGTTTTCTATCAAAACGTGTGTGTCTTCACAAGGAAGTGTTCGCACAACTCCTCACAGAAACAGGAACACAGAAGGAAAAATAAATTGTGAATGTGAAGTGTTGCTTGTGAGGAATTCAAGAGCAGAAATTGATTTTCTCTAACAATGATAGAGCACAATTTGAGTGAAGTTTTGACTTATGGAAGTGGAAGAAGTTGCTATAAGATTATTCTCCATTTTCCAGCACATCTTTCCCTCCTGGAAACCTCATTTTATACCTTAATTGATGTACTCAAAAACCTCAAATTGAGGCTTTGAAATAGTCACACTGTTAGCAGGCAGAAACAAGAACCTGTGGTGGGCCAATCGATAGAAACTTCATTACTGGGAAGCCAGACTAGTAATCTCCTTGGCTGCAGCTGTGAGGGGCATACATTGTAGCACAGCACCTGTTCTCAATGATGTATCCAGCCTGCACCTGCAGAAGCATTAAAGCAACACTCACCACACTGAGCTTTAACCCCCTCGTCCTATTTCATCATCTCTTTCTATGTCTGCCTGTCGATCAAGTTCAAGCTCACAAGGTTTTCATGTTATTTTAAACTCTGTCCCTGATTCCGTCTTGCCCCTCCAGATGAGCTTTCTTGCGTTCATGCCAGGACGCATCTTTAGCAGCTGACACAAGCAGGAGGAGATACAAATCGGAGGGGGGAGAAAACAGTGGGGGAGAGAAGCAGCATGTGAGGTGGGAGGAAGGGGAAAAAAGAGAGTTGAGTATTCTCTTAGTTAATAGAAATGGACCTTTTGGGGTTTAGAAATTGTGTATTATGTTAGGACAGCTCCATTTTGCACTCAAATTGGTTTCAGGATGGGAAGCCACAGAGACATTTTTAAGCATTTTTTCCTTTGTACCTTTTCCTCTTTTTGAAAATTGGGTCTCCACAGGAAAAATGACAAATTGTGTACCTATCAGGAATAAGTACTCTTACAAGTTTCTAGCCTTGGACTCAACTCGCCCATTTGCACTAATCTAATCCTGCTGTAGAACAAAAGGCCAATGGAAACAAAACCAATTTAGTCCTAAATTACATTTTGGAACCAACCAGAAACAGGAAGGAAAAGCATTCTAGGTCTGGCTGAGTAATGTGACGCACTCATACTGCACTATATTGTACTTTCTGTGTGTGACCAGATCATTACTCATGCTTCGTCCTTTGTGACAATTCATCCAGTAGATGGCAGTGACAGAGCAAGAACACCCATGGCTGACTTCACAGATTACAGTAAACCAGTACACACATTGCACTGAGAAAAGTTCATTATTTCTGTTCAGAGATGTAGAAAATACTGGCCCTAGTAACACGCTGTCCCATTTTAAAAATGCCTCACTTCTTTGCCCGCTTGATACTGAGGGATGCAGCTGCAGTCTGGCTCATGCCCACCAAAGTGCAACGGGCTGGAAAATGTTGTTCCAAGCCAGAGTGAAGAAGGTGGATTGGTTATTTATAGCCATATATCTTCTTATATGAGCCCATCTTGGTGCTAAAAGTCAATACTGGGACTTTGTCAAGACAGAGAATCTTTATGCGAAATAATGCCGATTATGCATACAGGTACTGCAAGGCCTGAACTAAAAGTGGTTAATGTTGCGCACAGCCGCATGCACAAATAGGCCCATCCAAACACTGGCATTCAGTGTGTGCATTTATCTTTACAAAGAGCAACAGACACATACATTGTTGCAGTCTTGTGCAAACTTACATTTAAGGGATTTTTTTTTTTTTTTACACATAACTTTCATTTCAGCACACTTAAGAACTATGTTTTATTTTAATTTGAACAACTTTAAAAAAAAAAAAAAAAATCAATTTAAAGTAATTTGTTTTTGGAAGACATCTTAGCCTTCTCTCAGCTCTAACCTGAGAATTAAATGAAGTTTCTGCTCTGAGCATCCTCACTGAACAGTGTGCTGTGTAGTACTCCATTAAATTGAAATCTGTGGTTGATTTGAGGCAATTATTGTTTTATGATAAACAGGAAATGCAGGTTTGATTAATTAGATGCTATAAAACAAGCATTTCTGATTTAACTACATTGATCTGCCAAAAGGCAATTCTACAGACATTTCATTAAAACTAATAATACAGCTGTAATGAATATTTCTGGAACTGTGTAACACTTTAGAGGCAGGGATTCCAGCTGGCTCAATAACTAACTGAATTTAATGGCTCATGGTTTTGGCATTTTCAGAAATTACAGTCAAAGGAGCATTTTGCTCATTTGTACAGAATGTCACATACAATCTATCACATATCTGGCTTTTTAAATTAAGAGAACAGAGCAGCTCCTCAGT
This sequence comes from Labrus bergylta, assembly GCF_963930695.1. Taxonomy (NCBI): domain Eukaryota; kingdom Metazoa; phylum Chordata; class Actinopteri; order Labriformes; family Labridae; genus Labrus; species Labrus bergylta. The sequence goes on from NC_089197.1 coordinate 16,968,302, forward strand.
GTTCAGAAACATTTACATAATTACACCAATGGGCACATTGGAGACTGACCAAGGCCAGGTCAAAAAGAATCACAGAATTCTCACACAGTACAGAATAGCCCTTAAGGAAACTACATTAATAAATGAGTAGTCCCATTGTTTTTGCATATTGTTTTTTTTCCATTTTTTAAAAAGTCATATATTTTTCCAGGTGCATGAACAATTTAATTCTTGGAAAACTACTTCTGGCACAGTTTGGTAATATAAAAAAATCTGATGTCCAATATGTAAAATTGGCACATTTCCACAAAAAGTATATTGTAAAACTTCTGTTAAGGCAAAAAGTAATCATCCCAGTATAGAGGAAACACTGGTTAGTCAGTGGTTCCCCAACTACAGTTTTCAAGCTACTGTGTGTCTTACAATGTTAAAATTCACTTAGCAGACGCTTTCATCCAAAGCAACGTACATCAGAGAGTAAGTACAACACTAATCCAGTCATACACCGCCACCGAAGCAGCGGGAGCAATGTAGGGTTCAATGTCTTGCCCAAGGACACATCGGACATGTTGCTCAGCTGGGGATCGAACCTTCAAACGTCTGGTTGAGAGGCGACGACTCTACAAACTGAGCCACAGCCGCCCACTCTCTTGACACGATACTTTTGTGTTGTAATATCCATCTTACATAACAGCTATGGAGCTGTTTCGCAGCTATCAAGATAGCTTAGAAGCACTTTGATTAAAAGAAAAAAACCGAGGTTAACAGGACATCTGTTAGGAAATCTGGGCTTGGATTACCCAGCGTCATCTCTCACACACTCAGAGCAGCAAATGATGTAATAAAGAACAAAGTGATACTGCCTCTTGTCCTCGTCTAACCTTCGTATTATCTTGCAAAGACAATTTACACGTACTAAAGCAAAATTAAGATTTCACATGAAAATAATACATTAAGCGATATTATACATTTGACAAGTTGCAGAGCTGTTAAAGAAGCAATGCATCACATAGCTTTTCAAATTGGTACTGCAGTCCAAATTCAAATCATTGGAGAGACCTGTCTCTCCCCACCCTCTCCTCCTTCGAGTCAATGTGCATCTGCCATTTTTCTAAAACGTCTCCATTTTTATCCTAGTTTAACCACTTTTCTGGTTGTCTTAGAAAAATGCAGCGGCCTTAAAGTTCAGGTAGAATCAGTTATATCTGAATCAGTTTGCTTTCCGAGTCCATCGCTGCAACATCTGTTGATCTGCCATGATGACTGGTTTCATATCTGGCAAACCGAGGGACATCCAAAACGGCCGTGGGGGGTTACCTTAAAAGCGGCTACCTTCTCTGTTCAAAACAAACACCTTTTCTTAAATTGTAATCGAAACTTGGGAGGAGGACATATCGGCTTCTGTATTGTCATCAGAGAAGCCAGCACTTCAACATAGCATGTTCCCTTATTGATATAGTGAAGTCATTTCATGATTAAATTCAGTAGATATCTTACACGTTGCTCCTTTAATTTCACTTAAAGTAGTGCATATTACTAACGAGGAAATAAAACAAACAGAATAACAATGTTTTCAGGCACGTAATGAAGATATTGTGAGAAAAATGAAGATAAACAAATGTGTCAGATTTACAGGAAACAGGTCACATTATAGATTTAAAAAACAGAAAAGGAAATTCATGTTGTACAAATATGTTTGTTGGCCCAGAAATAAGTTTACATATCAACGCATTTTTTTTCTCTCCTCCAGCATAATGTGTATGATACTGTAACATGTTGGGAGTTGGCAATTTGATATTGAGTAGACATGGAACTCCTGGGGACTTAGCAGACAAAGAGGTCATGGTATCAAGTTGACAGAAGCACGGCATCACTGGCCTTTATGTTAAAACTCCTTGTAAAGGAACCAAATGAATAATGCACTGCAAATAATATCCTGTAACATATGACATGGTTGAAATAGTATGTGGTCTGAGATAAGTGAATTTTGTATTCTAGAACCCTGTTAGACAAAATTTGCAACTCTACATTATTCCTACTTGGTAATTTGGACACATTTACCCAATTAAAATGAATATTTTTTTCTTAAAACCTGTGCAGGAACATTTCAAGCCCTCTAGGACTCACATTGTCTGCAAGTCTCAAACTGTAATGATATCTGAAAAAGTAGCGTATCAGCCGTAGGCATTATTATTCTGTTATATGCAACAAAAAAAAGGTTGAAAACCCAATCAATAAACATTTAACATTTGTAAAACACTGTAATGCCAACTTAAATTACAACACCGATCATTTTCGACAACATAGTAATGGATTTAAACAGATATACTGTCCTTCCAAACTTTATATTTGTAAAATGTTTATTTTGTGTCTTCTAAAGCAGTGGCTCTCAACTGGTCTCGACTCAGGACCCATTACCAACTCAGGACCCAAATTTTCGATATTTTTAAACTAGTCAGATTTATTTAATGAAAAATGGTGCAGTTTGGACCTCAGATGGAAAACGTGAAAGAACAAAGAGAAGTAACACAATAAAAATGTCTGAAACAACTTAGCAATTTCTGGTACAATGTAATTTGCGACCAACTGTAAACAAGTCCACAACCCAATAGTTGAGTACCACTGATCTAAAGCTTCTGCTCTGGCCATATCCTCACTGATGATCTGTAGTCGAACACCTCAGACTTTGCACCTCAAGGCAGCTCTCAAATGACTCTCATCTCCCTCATCTGCAGCTTTCCCACGCTCTACAGCCTTCCAGCCCACTCTCACTGATGTCTGTGTTTTCAGAAATATTTCTGAACTAAGGACATACTTGAAATACTCTGATTACTGAATGTATAATGGGTTTGTAGATTATTCAAAGCAAAATATTGTTTAGCCCTGTCACTAAAAAATACAGTTCACACATATTGTCTCATAGAAAATAATGATTTTGTCTGTTAATATGATGTGACCATGAGTTAAAGGAAAGGCATAATGCTCAGATGCTGTTATTATCTTTTCCAACAGGCACTTGTGATGCAGTGTGAGACAAAATGAGAGTGTGTGACTGTCTCAATCCGCCCTTTACCAGAGAACTTCAATCACTCAATTTCTCTGAGCAGTATGCTTCCAATCCCCACAAACAGCTGGCCCGGCATTTAGAACACATGAGGATTAGGGGGTTGATTTAGTTAAAGGCTCAATCCAGAATCAGACCATCGCACCACTTATGATGCCAAGATCACCTCTGTGCTTGGTTTATTATATTTTTGCACAGTTTCAATTATTGTTATGCATTTATTGTCAAGACTAGACTAAACATTAAAATCATTTCACAGTTTTGTTAGTGTTTGCAATGACTGCAAACTGAGCAAAACCCGGTTTGAGCTGCACTGAATCAACATATCAATCCATGTATCCAAAAAAACAAAACAGGCAAGGTTTAGGTGTTGTAAAAAAAATCATCATCATTATATCATAAAACATTTGCTTCAATTCATTCTGTAGTGTTTTTTTTTTCAGCAGTGATTTTTAACTAATGCTGGATTAAAGTAATCCCTCTACTGTGGATATTTAACATCTTGCTTAGTCTCTCGTGTCATCATAAGCTCAGTTGGTAATCATATGTTTTCATTCTGCCGCAGGAATACAAGGAATGCAGCTGCTTGTGACAACATGGGTGTGAAAGAAAAGTGCAGGTGTGGGACGATGTGCTTTGATAGTGCACATGAAAAAGGAATCTGTGAACTCAAGTAGATTTCCCAGTGGCCGTGGGCTCTCATTGGTTAACATGAGGGGCTGATTTGCATATGGTGGGAGTGTCCTGAGCCAGCACTGGGATGAATGACTTGTTCAAGTCAGATAGCAATAAGGCATAGCACTCAGCAGAGGTCTGTGCTGCTCAACTCTCAAAATGCCTGCGTTACTTAGGCTGCTGTTCTTCCTGCTCTGAGTGGAAAGTGCTGGACTCGGACATAAACATGTTCAACAGCAAACACCCCAGCCTTAGAAAAAAAGGAGGAATTTGGGTAAGTTTTATGATGATTCATTTTCAAGACAGAATACACTAACTTTAAATCAAGTGGGGGGTTTTTTAAATGCTGATATTAATGCTAATATTACATGGCTCTTTTTCTACACAGTCCTGTTTATACTTTCAGATTATTTTTTGAAGGACTTAATGTAATGTTAACACATCTTGTTTTCATTGGCTAAAGAGATAATTGTGGGAGTAGAGTGTAATGATTACAGTTGAAATCACTGGTGCCTGTTTTAAAGGAGCCCTGCAACTAGTTGTAAAACTCAATAGCACTTTTAAATACTATTTAGTATAATATCATGCAACTCTTTGATTAAACTTTAATATCTTTAATTATCTTGTATTACAGGGATTGTGCATCCTCTTGCTTTACACCAGCCCTCTTTCCTGTTTTGCAAATTTCAGCCAAGCAAAAGAGCTCATCTATAAGATAAAGGAGGGATTACCGAGGGGGACCTTCATAGGGGCCATTGCAGTAGACCTAAATTTGGACGTCACTGTTGAGCCCCCCTTTATATTCAATCTGCCGCAAAAGAAGGTCAGTGATCAGTACGTGAACCTGAATAATACCACGGGAGAGCTTTACACATCTGCCACTGAAATTGACAGGGAGACGCTCTGTCCTGATAACTCTGGGGGAAGGGGATGTATCCTCTCCCTGGATGTGTTTATTTTGCCTCAACAGTACTTCCAGCTCATCAAAGTTAAAATATACGTTGAGGATGTCAATGACAACAGGCCAAAGTTTCCCCTTGATGAGATCTGTATATCTGTTCCAGAAAATACACCCATCAATGCTCGTTATGCTGTGGAGCACTCTGCGGTTGATCCAGACCTGGGTCTTCATGGAGTGCAGACATACTGGCTTGTTAATGACTTTGGCATGTTCACACTGGATGTTGAACACAATGATGGGGGTGAGATGACACCCTTCCTCATCGTCACAGAGGCTTTGGATAGGGAGACCCAGGCTGAATTCATCACAGATATCATCGCAGAGGATGGAGGGACCCCTCCTCTACTGGGTGCAGCTACTTTAAAAATTGTAATCACAGATGTGAACGATAACTGCCCCCGATTCACAGAGTCACATATTAACGTCACTCTGCATGGGAATACAACCAAAGGGGCACATTTGGCCCGTCTGCATGCTTTTGACCCTGACCTTGGTGCTAATGCTCAGATCAGCTATGCTTACAGCGAACGTGTGCCAAGGGAGACCAGGAGCTTGTTCCATTTGGACAGAATCACAGGGGTGATCAAGCTAGCAGGGAAAATAGACCCTGGCACAAACACATTCTACAAACTCACCATTCTGGCAAATGGTCCTGGTTGTATCCCTGCTGTTGCCACTGTTGCTGTCCATATCATCAAAGTCATAACTGGACCCCCTGCACTCGTGCCCAGGTACATTGCATCCGAAAAGGATGGGGTAGTAACTATAAAAGAGTCTGAGCCAGCGTTGTCTCCGATTGCTTTTTTTACTGTCAAGAACATCGATTTGAACCAAAGGGTGGACTGTCATTTGGAAGGGACTGGTCCATTCAGACTTGTCCCCTACCAGCTTTTAAAAAATGAATACCTGCTGGAGACCACAGAGCCCTTGGATTATGAGAAAACACAAGAGTATGAGCTTATCGTGGTTGTGAAGAATCACGGAGACCTTGTCATTAAGACTTTTCTCAAGGTGCAGATATTGGATGAGAATGACAATGCACCAATGTTTCAGCAGTCTTTGGTTAAATTGTCTTTGGAGGAGAACAATTCACCAAACACCTTTCTGACCCAGCTCCAAGCCTCAGACCCGGACAGTGAAAGCCGAGGGGATGTCATCTATCTCCTTGGAGGAGACGCCCCGGGGATATTTGTTGTGGATCGTGTGACTGGTGTCCTGACAGTGACCACATCGCTGGACCGTGAGGAGAAGGAGACATACCGGTTCATCGTAAGAGCAGTTGACCAGGGAACACCAAGGAGAGAGTCGATTGCAACTGTGGTGCTGACTGTTGAGGACCGCAATGACAACAGTCCACGCTTCATCAACAAGGACTTCACATTCTTTGTTCCAGAGAACTTCCCGGGGTACGGTGAGATCGGGGTTCTCTCTGTAACGGATGCAGATGCTGGGGAAAATGGTTGGGTGGCCCTTTCAATTCTCAATGGAAGTGACATTTTTATGATAGACACAGGCAGAGGGACACTGAGGGCCAGGACCTCTCTTGACCGTGAGCAACAAGGGACATACCAGCTGTGGATTGAGGCAATCGATGGTGGAGAGCCTGCACTTTCAAGCGTCACTATGGTGAATGTACTATTGTTGGATGTAAATGACAACCCACCTATTGTCCTCTTTCCCCAGTCTAATCAGTCTTACATGCTAGTACTTCCCAACACAGTACCAGGGACATCAATCACAGAGGTCTATGCTGTGGACAAGGATACAGGCATGAATGCTGTGATTGCTTACAGTATCATTAAGAGGAAAGGTGGAGAACCAGGGTCATTTGCCATAGACTCCGAAACAGGAAATATCACTTTAAAGAGGGAGCTTAGTAACCGAGGTCTCTACAGCCTTTTGGTGAAGGTCAGCGATCATGGTCAGCCTGAACCCCTTTACTCAACAGTTATGGTTAACTTCTTTGTAAATGAAACTGTGAGCAACGAGAGCTACATCCAGAGTCTTCTGACCAGAGAGGCTGACATTGAGGTAGAGGAAAGGCCCTGGTATGTTGGGCAGATGACAGATGGACCTGAGAGGTATGAGTTGTTCCCCTGTCAGCCTGTCCTCATTGCTCTTTCAGTGACATGTCTGGGGCTTTTCTTCTCAGTTGTCACACTGACATCTTACATATGCTGCAAGAGATATAAAAGGCAGCGAAAGAAAAGATCAGAAGTGGAGATACCATTAAAAATGAAGAATGACTCAATGCAGGTTGTAAACAAGAGGCTCAGGCAGATCTCAAATATCTGATTTCGAGTTGTCCACACATCCAAAATCACTGTTTACATGAATGTTTACAAAACTCACTGTGAGAAGTGTAATTCTTAAATGAAGTTGCTTTTTCTGCCTTTGTCATATGATTGCTATTACTGCAATATTATCACAGGCAAACGTCCAATTCTACCTTCAATTATATTTATGATCCATGACTCATAATCAGATGTTTGGCATCAAAAGACCAAAGTAAAGAAGTTTTTGAGACTGCTTCAAGGTAATAACAGCTTTATTACAAGGTCATAGAAGCAACTCTTTGACGATTACTCAATGTAAGGTCCTATGTATAAATATATTGTATTGAATGTTTTACAAGTTTATATAAAAAATGTTTGCATTGGTATGAATTGTAACAAACAACAGTTTAAGACTTTCTTTCTTCATATTTTTAATCAATTTGCAGTCCTATACTCTATCTGCCACAGTAACAGTGTGGAAAGTGATTACATAAATTCTTAGTCTGTTCAAACTTAGCAATATTCGTAAAGTCACTATGTATGATTGACAAAGAAAGCGTTCAATTTTTAAAACTCATATGGAGAGTTCACTGTGTCAATACCCATCAATTTCTACACTTGTGTTGTGTATGCTGACATATTATGCAAAAATGCCCTGTGTTCTGTTTGAGGAGTATGACAATCATTTTTCTTAAATGGAAAACAACAGACCAGCCTTAAAAAACGTACTGTTTGCTTCAAAGCTTTTGATTACTTATCGTTGTCTTTTGTTGCCTGGTTTTAAAGGACTGAAATTAGTGTAATACTATTGATGAGGTTAAGAATCCTGGGAAAGCCGATAAATGGGCTTATGGTTCAGACACTTCTTTTCAAAGTATTGTAAGATGTGTGAAAGCCATGTTTAGTATCCAGATGTACTACTTTCTGTGAAGGCTTTTTTGGCAGTTATGTATCTTGTTTGTGAAGCCTTTCAAGGCCATTTTGCTTAGCAAAAACACAACAAACGAGACAAATTTTGTACAGACTTCTTTCTCATAAAACTGCTTCAGGGTGATACATCACACTCTTTTATACAACCGTGCAACTCTAAATGTGTCTGTGAAAATCTGTTTGTGAAAGAAATCAAAGTAATTATTAAAGATGTTATATTTTTTTAATATTTCTCCTGTATAAATGTGTCAGTTAAAGAATAGTTGTACTTGATTAGGATTGAAGGGGATCATTCTTAGACAGAGCAGAAGGTTATACATTACACAATCAAACAAAACGTCGGGGTGAATATAATGAACGCATCCTTTCATGCTGACAAAATTATTTTAATATCAACTACAGCCATAACAAAACAGGCCAAAATGGCAATGCTGATGGCCTGGCAGTTGTGTTTAGTGCTCCATGTGGCTGTGGGTTTGAATCCGACCTCGACTCTTTGCTGCATGTAGGTCCCTACTGTCTCCTCCCTGCACTTCCTGCCTCTCCTGAGCTGCCCTGTCTAATAAAAATAAAAATGGCAAAAATGACAAAACAGGCCAATATGTTGAACTAAGAACCTGACACCCCCTCATCACCAAAAAAAGAAACAAAAAAAAAAACAGCTACAGTATTTCATGTTATTCAAATTAAACAATAATGGCCATGAGTGAATCTTAAATGTGCTGCATCTGACCAAGGCAAAAGTGATGCCTTGACATTAGTTGAAGAAAAAAAACAATCTGTACCTCTTTTATCAAGTGCATGGATGATTATGTATATTTTAGTCAAATCAAGTCCTGTTTGGATTAGATCCTCTTTAGACAAGATTAAATGTGCTGTTATAAATTAACAGCTGCATTGTACCTTGGAGATGAAAGAGTTACAGATGAAAAGCCTGAGAGCCTGTCTTGTTGTTGTGATCGCCCACACAGGCCAGAGCTGGCGAGGTAACACCTGAGAGTCACACTTTGAAAGAAACACACTGTGCTGATTCATAGCTACAGCTGCTCCTGTCTGTAACATTTGAAGATCAATCAATTTAGTCCAAGTGAAATCTCTCACCTCACTTGAGCGTTATTGGCAATCACTGCACTGCCGAACCACCCCACCACAACACTGCAAAGTATAGCACCTAAGAAATCCTTTCTGAATGACACTGTAGTGCCCTCTATTTGACATAGCTGCTCCTTTTTTTCTCTCAGCTGGAATTTATGCTCAATATAAAGGTTGTTTGGACAGAACGCTTTTAGGGATTTTTGTTTCCTTGCACACTCCCATGTGAGGAACTCAGTTGTATTATGTGTCCTTATAAACCTGTTCGGGTGAGGTCCTGACGAAACAGGAAACATGCAAACAAACCTGCTGAGAATGTATTCACACACGCGTCTCAAGTTATAATCAGCATTTCAGGACGGAAGCCCGTCATGTAAGCACAGAGCACATCAGGGCCTAAAAACAGCTCAGTGTAATCCTCAGTAATCACCATTGGCCAAACAGTGCATTACACAAATATGCAGGGAGATAATCATACACATACTGTGCATGCACACAGTAATGTCCTCAAGACAGGTGACATTATAAGAATCAGAATGAATAACCTCAAGTAAATGCATTTTATCTGCCTTACGTAATAGAACAAGTGTCACTTGCTTGTGTTGTTGATTTTGGATTGCTAACTGAAATGTACTTTGAAAAACAGATGGCCATGCAATATGGTTAACATCTTGAATAGGTTCAAAAGGGCTCTGTTTTGTCAAGTTGTTTTAGATCAATAGAAGAAGCCAAGTAAATATGCTCATGCCTACAATATGTGTGTTTCTGAGTGAGAGAGACAGAACGAGAGGAATGCCTTAAATGTCATGATTAAGTTTCATCAAACACATTTTCTGATGCCCTCGTGCAGAAATACTTTGCTTTATATCATTACAGCACACAATAATTTCTGTATATGGGACAAGTTCAGAGGCTGCACCATTGGTAAAGTAGATACTACGTCATGGTCAAACTTCCCCATTTATCAGGCAGAATCAATAATGTGGTGGGTTTTATTCCCTATCTGCCAACAATGAATAACTCCACTCTCCAGGCAATGGTCCTTTGCAGCCAAGTGATATAACATTTAAAACTGTTTCTGCACAATTCTACATTACTGTTTTACCCTAAGCAAACATTAGAAGCTTAAGATTAATTGCTGCAATAACAATGTATGGTTCATTACACTGTATCACCTTTCTGCCTCACCCTTTCTCACTCCTTTAAATTTGTCATTTCCCTTGGCTTATTGAAATAAGAAACACTAAAAATTGGTCATATTACAGGCCCTTAAGGCCTATTATGGCTTAAACCCTGTTATGATGATGTAGTACCCTCATATGAGCAATAACAAACACTAGTTCTGGTTTACATTTTATCAACACACTTTGCAAAAGTTGGAGATATGTGCACTAAACAATGCACTATTAATCATAAACTCAACAAAGATGAAATAGGCAATTTGTGCTTGTTCTCCATTTTGTTGGATACAAATGTAAACCAGTGCAGTTATGGTTATCGTATTTTGTAAATTTGATACACATAGGTGGATAAAATAAAATAATGGCTTCTATTCCAATAAACCATCTCTTTACTCCCATTAGCTTTCCAAGGTAAGGTTTACTAGCCTAGACACTAGACTAACCTGCAAGTACATGTTTAATTTGCTCTCTCAGATTTGTCTAGGATCCGTCCTGTTCAGAAAAATTGCCAGCTGGCCTAATTAATGTCAGGCCCTTCAACACTTGTCTTCGCTGCAGGTTCCAACAGCATTGAGGCATTTCTGTAAGCAACTGAGATGGTTGCTATTCATGCATACCTTTTTTTGTCTGCTTCTGATGCTTTTCTTTTGCATATTAAAACAAGTAATATTTGGTTCATATTTCTGACAGATGTTGCCACAAAACCATGTCATACCAAATGCTTGTGAATTGTGTTGCACCAAGTGATGTTAATTCAATGTTTGAACTAGCAACCCAGCCTTGCAGCCAACTGCTATGTTGCCCATTCATTGCAGTCGATTGTTTGTCGATGTAATTTGGTGTGCACCCAGTTTTTAACACCTGTTGTAATCTAAACTGAACTGAGAGGACAGAAGACATTGATGTACTAGACTAGGTACAGCAACATCACAAACTATACACCTTAAAAACACAACACTAAACAGCACTTTTTCCACATGACCACAAGCAGTTGGGAAGTCAGATGGTAATTTAGCCAATTTTCTGGTGTCATTAAGCTAACAATTAAAACGTTAACACATATGTTTAGCAGGTTTGTTGACATGTTTATCGTCTTAGTTTTATGAATTGATCAACCCTAACATTTCTACTAAGCCATTGACACAAAAGGGAGTGTTACAGTTTTTGTCAAAATTTAAATGTTGACCATAATGATGGTAGGCTACCGGAGGATCAAACAAGGAATTACCAAAGTGAAAAAAAACTTAAAAAACCGAAAACAAATGAGTCAATAACTGAATGGCAATCTATCAACTTGTTGAGAGGTGTAAGAGTCAAACTTTGATGTCAAGGTCTCATTTGATCAAAAATCAGCAGTTTACCAAAGGCATTAGATGATACATTTTGTACCACTCTAAGAAATTAAAATAGTAAACCATGAGCAAAAGGTTCCTGCTAATGATGATTGTATATAGAGATGGGACCAACCTAATATCAGTATCGGGTCTGATGTTGACGTCATGTATGTATTGTTGTCGTACTGACAGTGCCAATCCATGGCACCTATAGCGGCTGGTGAGCGGGTCCCATGTACGGAGTCTATAGTCCTCCAAACAAGTGGTCTGGGTTCTACCCCGACCTTTGGCTCCTTTCCCGCATGTCATTCCCCACTCTCTCTCTCTCTGAATTCAAACTCTATCCACTCCACAGTAAAGGCAAAAAAATGCCAATAAATTTAATCTTAAGAAGAAAGATCATTTGGCACTTTAAACACTCTTAACATGCACAGTCTTGCTTAAAATTCACACTGAACTGCAAATGCCCACAAATCATCTACATCAAGTTGGCAGACAAGATTGAACAGCTATGATAAAACTTACAATTCTTGCACTTCAGTTTAAAACATTTAACTTGAAAACCTAACAGTTGTTGCTGCTACCTATTTTTATGTGAAGCCAGCACAAAGTTCAAATTAATTTCTTGAGGGATTATTGAATTTTTAGGGAAATTAATTAATTTATTTGCTCTTAAGAAATGCACTGCCGGGTTAACTACAGCTTTGAGCGTAATACCAACAATAACAGTATTAATCAGGAAAAAAAGAAATTGGAATTAGTATTGCTATCGTTACACATGTATGTGAATCGGATCAGAACTGAAAACAGCAGATCAGTGCATCTCTAGCTGTCAATGAAACATTGGGGGATCTAAATGTACAATCAAATGGTTAGATGTAAAATCACATCTATGGCATCTATTAAATCCAGAAATGGTATCTGCAATACAAATCAAATGATTGTGTCAGCATCACCAGCAATCTGTTCTGCATTTGGTAAATCAAGATCACACTGTACAGTATCACATTGTTCTTGGTTCTATACAACTAGTCAACATTATCCTCCATATGAACTTCAACCCAGACATTAATTGTTTTTAACCTTCAATGGTCTCATTAAGTTATCTCTGTCTCTTAGTGAGAGTTAAACTTGGCTGGAAACAGCTGGAAAGGGGGCCGAGACGGTCCACAGCTTTTCCACATGACTGATCACCTCCTGTTGCAGTAATCCTGCTGACAGCCAGGCTGTCTTCTTCACAACAGGGCAGAATGGACAGTGTAGGGGTGACCTGGCTTAAATCAGGTTCTTTAACTCTTTGTGACCCATCGGGGATTAGTATTCTGTAATTTCAACTATATGCAGGCTATTAAAAAGTGATAATTCCAGGGACAGAGATATGTTATGTTATAATATGTTAAGACCTTCTGGTCAGAAAGAAAGAGCTGCACGCATTTAGAGGTATGTATATATCTTTATGCTGAAAATGTACCATACAGATCTGAGACTAGGATAAACCTATGCCCCTGCAAAGTCTATGTCATTCTCTCTCTCTCTCCCTCTGTCCCTCTCTCTCTCCAGGAAAGTCTATCTGAAATTACATTAAATTCTTAATGGTGTAGACAGCAAGTAATTACCATCAGTCACAGCCCGATCCCATTTCCAGATTGGCTTTATTGTAGTGTCCTGGCCCTGAAATCAAACAAATAAAGACACAATGAAAGGCCCAGGTCGGGTTACGTAGTACTGCTGAATAGGAGAGGCTACATTTCCCAAGTTATGACATCAAATACGACCCCCCACACACACACACACACACACACACACACACACACACACACACACACACACACACACACACACACACACACACACACACACACACACACACACACACACACACACACACACACACACACACACACACACACACACACACACACACACACACACACACACACACACACACACACACACACACACACACACACACACACACACACACCTCCCCCTCCTCCCACCTCCGGCACAAAGCATTTGTTCACCATCTTCAATAATGCATCTCCATATTTTCCCGCTGAAAATCACTGCCTTTGATCTTAAAACATCTTTCATTTGCTGTGATGCAACTAAATACAATCGAATAGCACTCTTTTGATCCTGCTTTAGATTACGTTACTGATTTGGTTCATTCCTTTGACGCTATTTTTTCATCTCAGCAAAATACAGACAGGCTTCAAGGGAATTAACTGCTGCAAAGTCTTAGTGAGCAAGGCATTCTTTTCCACTACTGCTAACAGTTTAAAAGCATCATATCCTGCCACTGTATTTATTCCCGAATCCAACCCTAAAGCAATGAAGTTGGACAGTGTTTCAACAAAATCTGATTCCTTCGTACAGTATGTCAGGGTTAGTATGTCTGACACTGTTAATCGATACTTTGAGCTAGATATCTAAAGGTTTGAATGAAATATGTAAACCATGACAATTTAAATTGCATGTTGAAGTTCCAGAACAGTTTTTACTTCACAAAAACAAGCAAGCAAAGACTTTATGGAGTAGTAAAATACATGCCTGGAATGTCTGTTGCCCATCCGAGAGCAGACAGTCTTCACTCTACAGAAGCTTTTGGATTAACAGCCGCTTCATTCAAATGCCATCATTAAACATCTTCAAAGACTTGTTTCTGACAGTGACAGTAAGCATGGATCCACTCATTTACAAAGAACTCTCTTCAGCTGCCAGCAACATGCTTATGAGTGATGCTACTGTGGAATGCTGCTCTTCTGCGTCCCTTTTGGCATCTAATGGACAGGCCATTAGCAGATGCAAGAGTAGCAGTTTATTTAGAGCTCTTTGTAGTGTTAAACAACATCAGAACAAACCTGTTTTGACTATATTTTTCATTCCAAAAATTCCATGCAGTTTGTTTTCAAGGGTGCAAAAGACCATTAGCACAAACGAGACTTAATACGAATCATGCTGAGATGTGCAAACTAGAATCTCTGCATGATACAACGTTTCACCTGCAACGTGGAGGTGAGTTTTTTACAAATTCATTTGAGATTTGCAGCGATACACTGTTACATACACATATATTGAACTGTTACACCTGCAGTCTGTGCAAACATGTATAATTCAAGTTTGATGAAATTGCTTGAATTAACACTAAGTATAGGTCTTAACCTTAATACTAATATGGCAAAAGTGACACAAAGTGCATTACTCTAGATTCTTTTTGGATTGTTGAATAATAAACATTTTGATAATGGAAGATTTTAACAGGTTCTGTGACATTTTCAGTTACTCAATTGCATCATCTGCATATCATGATATTTTTTTTTGTTTTTTCGTCCCAATATATACGCATTTTACCCCCTTTTATCAAGCGTTCCAGCCACATGCTAAACATATTGCCCCTAATAGTAAATGGTAAATGGACTTGAGCTTATATAGCTTTTCTAGTCTTCCGACTACTCAAAGTGCTTTTACACTGCCTGTCACACACTGATGGTAGTGATTGCTATGTAGTATCATCCATCAGAAGTAACTAATCCCATTCATACACCACCACTGAAGCGGGATTTGGGGTTAAGTGTATTGCCCAAGGACACACTGGACATGTTGCCCAGCTAGGGATTGAACCCTTGACCTTCCGGTTGAAAGGCGACGACTCTACCAACTGAGCCACAGCCGCCCCAAGTAAGACAACCTGTTTCTCTCGTTAAAAAAAAAAAGAAATCACCTTTAATCTAATACGCATGTTTGGTTATTATTCTTGGAAAAATTAGTCTTGGAAAAAGACTAGAAAATCTTCTAGTTAAAGTTTGTGGAGGAGTATGAATGTAATAAGGATGATGAAACAGTCTGGAAATCCCCCCTTCGTCTGAATTGCATGCACAATGTGCCTAAATCAACACTAAGTTGGGCAATTTCCCTGCAGGCCGTTATGCCCTTACACATCCTCAACACTAATAAATCCCTCATTTTCACAAACAGGGACACAGAAAAATGGTATGACCAACATATTGTTTTTGCAAGCCAAGAATGTCTTAACTTTTATCAAATGACATGAAAACAAGAGTCTTTCTACTTCTTTGGATCTAAAGGTTATACCGTCTAAATTACAAGTGTATCAAAGACAGTTTCACCATCCTCACAGCAAATATCAACCTTTATTGTCATAGTGCAGACTAAAAAGACGAGAAACTTGTGAAGCAACCCTCACTTCATTTTGCCAATCAATGGTTAATTGATTGGCAATGGTTAGTCCAACAGCATTGGAAAATTAAAAGGAAGTACTGACCAACAAGCATTCAAAATTATCCTCCTATTAGTTTACTACTACTAGGGTGGCTGAGGCTTAGTTGGTAGAGTCAATCACCTCTCAAATGAAAAGTTGGGGGTTTGATCCTCAGCTCCTGCAGCCACATGTCCAATGTGTACTTGGCAAGACAAGTTTATTAATGTGTATGTGTTAATATGTGTATTAATGTGTATGAATGGGATTAGTTACTTCTGATGGCCACTTTAAATAGCAACCACTGCCATCAGTGTGTGAAAGTGCTTTGAGTAGTCGGAAGACTAGAAAAACGCTATACAAGCTCAAGTCCATTTACAAATACCATTCACAAGGCCAGCTGGAACATCACGTCAAACAATGTCCTAATTCAGAGACCACTGAGACCCTCTCTACTTGCTTGTCTTATCCCAGCTGACTTAAAGTCCTCTGTTGGCTCTCTTAAAACTGAGCAGAACTTCATGGACCCTCAAAGGAATGTGAGTGTTGGGGAAACCTAATGTTCTTTATCAGTTACATTCTGGATAAAGGGCAGTGGTACTTAACCATGCCCAACTCAGGAGCCACATTGATGGAAACATATTGGGCAAGAGTTCGAAAAACATTCCTTTTTCCCGTAAAAATAGTTAGATAGCATTTTAAAACAGAAATCATAGTTTTGGTGTATTAAGCAATGAAAAGCAATGTAGCAGTGGAGGGTCGTTGAAGATGACACACCAAAACAATCATTATAAACTTAAAGTGCAAGACATATTGGCAGTAAGTGGCTGCAGAAATATATTGAAACGAAGGTATGATAAGCCCAAGATTCTACAAGAGACATCCCCACCTCAATCAGTGCATTAACTGGAGGGACATACCAGTTATCTTTATATTTATCTTGTGCACGCACGTGATGGATTTTTAAAAAGGTCCACAATATTACCTGAGCTGGCATATGTACATACCTGGGCGGCCCAACTAAGTATCATGTATGTGTGGAAAACAGATTGAGTTGACTTGCAATACATTATGTCTGCTGACAATGTTTACCTTTCAAAAAAATGTTGAAGTATAGAGCCACAACAAGTCACAAAAGAGGGGGCTCAGCTTTCTTGGAATGAAAGTAGGTGGGCTTTAAGGGGAAAAGAAAGTTTGGAACCACTGCTATAACTCATACCTGATGTTTCCCTTTCACTCAGTTATTTGTTGTCTTCTTCTGCCAGGATGGGATCAAGAAGGGAACTACTAATGTTGAAGTAATTATTCATCATGTTTGTACAATCATCTTTGGGTGTATCAAAAGTACCAGTATTAAGAAACATCAAAAAGCTGCTTGCCATTTCTGAATCATATTTTTGAGCATTTCTCCGGTGCATTACTTTGTTTTTCTTCATTTTGTGGGAGTCTCGGTTGTAATATCAGCAAGACTTGTACAGAAAATACAGGTAAACATGTACTAAATGAGACTTTTATTCCTCGTGCAAAGTAAGGGAATGAGTGTCTAACCAGTTTGTAGGTTTGCCCAAGTAAAGTGTCTCTTGGAAGTATAAAAGGCTTTAAAGGGATCTGCCCTACATGGTCTGACAGCCTTGCTGCCTGTCCGAGCTGGAGCATCACACTGAGTTAATGAAGTGCCAGATGAGCGCTCCTTGTTAATATCAGCCACTGATGCATTTCAGGAAGCTGTTCCTTCTGTCAAGAGGAACTAAGTCTGCTAACCAAATTTGGAGAAGAAATTGTGCAACCGTTTTCCAGGAGGGAAAAAAAACATCATAATTTCTCTTATTTGCTCTCTTTAATTGATTACTGATCTCTTATATGATAATTTAACGGCATCCCAGAACTATGTACTCCCACCAACACTATGCATTACGCTCTCTCGCTGTGCTCATTCGACATACTTTAAATCTCATGCTAATTTTTTTATCATTTCAGGAGGCTAAAAGAGCAAAAAGAGGCATTACATACACAACTGAGTAGCAATAAAAGGGCAACGGAAAAAGAAAAAGAAAAAAAAGACTATGCATTAATCCCTGTGCTCTACTTGTGGTTTTGAACCTGACAGCTGCAGGCAGAGAAACTGGTTCAATAACACAAAAATACAGATACAGAAAGACAGGTAAAGGCGTGGAGGTATAGAGAGGGCTTTGATTAAAGGGCACAGAGACACAAATAGGAACAGGTGGGCAGAGAGATAAGGGCTCATGACGTGGCTCATTTAGTCTCAGGTTTTCCTATTAGCAAGAACCAACACTCATCCTCCATATGGCACTGGTTCATCCAACTCTACGTTCAATCGTGAAATATAAAGAGTTGTAAGGATTTGTTTAATCTTCGTACCTCAAAGTAAAAAAAGGAAAACTTGCAAAATATTTCACCTTTTTATCCGAGCGAGTCCTTGTCAAATCCCTGATATTTAAAGACAAACTATTCTGTTATTTTTCTGCACAGTTAAAAGCTCTTTGATTCAGTGGTTTGTGAGCGTGCATGCACAAAATTGGGGCAATTACTTCCTTTTTCGGATTCCCAGTGCAGGCAAATCTGGGTTCAGCAAAAAAAAAAAAAAGATCTCTTGAAGAACTACAAACTGATTAGCTGGAGGCAGTGTGAATAGTACTAACATGATGTCACTTGCTTTGTAGGCAAACCCATCCAACCCTTCTTCATCTCTACCCTTTTCTGTGTCAGTTAAATACAAGTTGACATGGCTCCAGCCTTGGCTAATGTGAGAGAACAATCACTACCCACAGATCCACAAGAGATGCTTGTCCAGACAACGTAAGTCCTCCTAAGTATTCAATAAAACTACAAACACTGTTTTTTCAAACAAATTTAATATAACCTGTCCCATAATAAAGATTATTGAATTTCGTAAATTACGAAAAGCCTTGACTACTGTATGCATGAACTTGACACATGCTCACTTTATAACAATCTGACAGGAGCACTGCACGCAGCTATATGTGCATATCAAAGTAGCTTCAAACAGGCTAGAGAAAAACACTTTGCACAGACACAGCACATAATAGGAGAAAATGAAAAGGGCAATGCCAAACAGTCACAGAGCATAGCACAGTAACTTTATAAGAATGAGACAGAGCTACAGCGCGTCTTACAACAACAACAACAACAATTAAGAAATAGTAAAGAGTAATGCACACGGTAACAGCCATATTACATTAACCTCATAATATGACAAGAGAAATTAGTTGAACAGTTATATTGACTAATCAGCTTTGCATTCACCAGAATAATAAACAGCACTGCACACATGAACAATGCTTTATACCTTAAATGAATAAAAAAACTAATAGAGCGAGTATACACAGCCAGATGCATATTACAGTAACTTCATATGAATATCACTGAACACAGCCACAGTTCTTACAGTTAGGCCTACTTTACAAGAATAAGAAGAGAGCACTAGACAGCCACGGTAACAATATATTGATAGGTCTTACCTTTATGAAGGACTAGTCGGCAAGCTGCAAACCTTGTCATGCACATCATCACAGTATCACAGTACAGTTGTTTCAGGATTTGTTTCTCTGTCTTCATCAGGATTAGAGCCTCTGAATCCAGTGAAATTCTGCTCTTGAGGCAATGCTTCCTACATTTCAGCGTAGAAAAAGTTTATCACAAGCCACTTGTGTAAAAGACGGATTTTGACAAACATCATCAGCTTTGGTCTGCCTGGTGACAATAAAGCCTCTGGAAGCAACAGCTAACTTTTCAGGGCCTTTGATAAAGCCAGCAGTTAGCAATTAAGGACTTATGGCCTTACCTGTGCATTGGTCATTGTTATATTCGGAGTGACAACTAGTAGGCCTTTAGTAGTATCAAGTTTTACCTTGATATACTGTAGAAGAAGCTCGTCATAAGGCAGGATACACGCTCTCCACTGTGACTCGTTGTCCAGCATGAAGAACTCCACACTCCGTACACTTCCCTGTCAAAGTCAGTTCAATTAGAATGATTACAGCCAAAACCAGCTTAAAATGCAGTCGGAAAAACATCAGTGATAAGCTTATAAAACGGAAGAGACAGCAAATATATATTCCAATAGAGTATAATTAATGAACACACCACCACAAAACATTATCTCTGTCTTAAATCTTATACACTTGTACGACGGAAGATTAGGGCAACGTTAAAAAAAATGTTTTATCTCAAAATGTTTAGATTTTAACGTGGCCCTAATCCTCCGTCGTATATTTGTATTTAGTATAATGGGTTTTTCATAAAAGACACACCTTCTCAAAGATTGAAAGTGAAAGTCTGCAGTTGTATTTCTTGTGCAGCACCAGGAGCTGGCAGAGGTGGGACACCAGGGTCTTGAGATTCTCCACCTCTTGGGAATCATAATTATCCTCCTTTAAAAGAACAAAATTAAAACATAGGTCAGGTTAGGCTATAGGGCTGTGCAAATAAGTGCTGTTACATCTTATCCCAATGAAAGGATTTGCAACAATCACAGCACTATCGTCAGAATTTATCGCAATAAGATTGTATTTATGCAGACAAGCAATGCTTTCTCACACAGCATGTGTACATTTTACTGCGATCGGTTTGGATCAACCTGTAGACTATGTGGTTATATGTCAGTTGCATGCAAAGGCTACACTTTTAATTGCACTATCATCCAGAGCTTGACCGATAAATCAGCCAGCCGATAATATCTGCGGATATTAACATATCCAGTGACTATCTGCTCAGAACAGGCTGTTTCTGTGACTGTAGCTGACCTCGCCCCTCTCTGAAAGAGGATGTGGCTCTTTGTGTTGACTTTCTTGCTCCATGCTCAATTTTTTTTTCAGATTCAAAGGGCAGAACAAACACCTAGCTGCAGTCACCCCTGTGGAGCAGGCAAAGACAGAAGGACTATTTGCACATGGTAGCTATGCTCATGGGTCTGCTGTATGCAATTACACTGATTACCAAAAAGGAAGTGCACATTTAAAGTCATACAGAAGAACCTAATGAATATCAGTGGTGACCACTGCCCCCCCCTGCAAGGGTCCATGGACTGAGAAAAAGACTTCTTCGTAAAAGCGGTGTAGACACTACACTGAGGTCAGGAGTTTTCTGAGAGCTGCAGAGAAATATTTGGACATTGTCTCTGATCTTTTCTGAAGTGTTTGTTTTACTACAGTAAAACCTCACTAAATGTGTAAATTATTGATTTTATAAGTTTATTGCATCTAAAAATGCTGAGAAAAGTGACCGAAAAGAAAGACATCTTTTTTTTTGCACATTCTTGGGTGGAAATGTTTTTACCAACACACCAGCAAAGTATTTTTGGTAAAAAACATTTGTAAGTGTTTAGATGTGCTATTTGATCTGATCTGCTATTAACAGTTGAAGAACTTAAGTTGGTTGGTTTCTATGTTAAAACGAAATACCTGTAGAGATGATACCTTTTTATTTAGGGTGGCAGTAGCTCAGTCTGTAGGGACTTGGGTTGGGAATCGGAGGGTTGCTGGTTCAAGTGCCAACAAATATTTTTCAGCTGTATTTCAATTGTAATCATTGTATGATATGTTATCTTTACCATGTGCTTTACCTTAATAGAAATACTCAAACATTTGCTTTTTCTGTTTGTCCTCTAGAAACCTTTGCCCTTCACCACATGCTTGACACTGTAAAATCCATATATCCAGACAGATGAAGAACTAAATAACCTGCATGATATATAAGCCTCTTAGTGGGGGGAGAGAAGACTTATGGTACTCATCATCTCAGTTGATCATGGATGTTTTGCTGCAATGCAAATCTCAATTGTCCACAGGTTAATCCCTGGATTTAAGGGATTTGAGGTATTTCATCGGACAAATTAAGCGGCAATGAGCACAGATGACAAACTCGACCCTAATTTGATGATTGTTCATGAGTTATTTCTGGTAGGGTTGGATGTATTTAAGGTAAACAGATTCATTCCTTATTGATTAAGGACTGATTCATTGTATCGCATGACAGCATCTACTGTATGTGGTCATTTTTAAGTATCATACTTTTTTCTGTCCTACTGCTTACAGGATCAAATGTTATCTGTGCTTTTACATCCCTGGTAACAGCAGAGAAGTACTTGAAAACCAAAGAACCGACAAAGCCAAAGAGTTGTTGCAATCAATAAGAAAATGTTTATTTTATAACAACAAAAGAGAACTGAGGAATAAGGTGGTGGTGAGGGTTGGACAAAGTGGCTGTGCCAAAGAAATAAACTCAACAAAAACAAAACCAGACCTAACTAGTCTCTAATCTCTTAAAAAGAAATTCAAACACAAACCTAACCAACTTCTCCACAAAATATTGAAAGAGAAAAGTACATGGGTGGCACAAACCACGCTTACCTAGTGTTTCTGACAAAGTTAACTAAGTAGGTGTAGCAAATGTAGGGGAACCCCAACTTACCTAGTCCAACCTCACCACTAACCTTTCTGCACAACATTCCAAAACAAAAACTGACAGAGGATGATGATCCAACATGAGTGGCAGAGACATGTTGCTGGAGAGTTGGTGTGTGTGTGTATATGGAGCCTCTCAGGTGCTGATCATTCAGTTGCTGGGTAAAGCAGGTGATGTTGATTAGGTGATTACCTACAGAGGAACAAGTCAAAAAAGGAGTGAGGTCTCATGCTGTTGGCCATGTAACAGTGCCCTTAATCCAGTACAGTTAGGACAAGGGCATCTCACCAAAACTCATTGATTTATTCTCAAATTGAAAAATAATAGTAAAGAAGTTTCTGCACCTCAGCCTTTAGGATTCAGAACGGCCGTGCTGGGTTGATTAGTCAGCCATTTAGAGTGTTTTCAAAGTGTCTGAAAGCTTATTAGTAAAGACAGGCCTGCTATTGATGACTAGGTGTCACTTTATTGATTGTAGAATGTCTGTGTCATTTATTCTGCTTCCTTGACTTGTGAAGCACTTTTGAACTCATAAAGGTATTATGTAAATGAACCTCACAAATACGGCTCGATTGATTCATTTCTTCTCCTGTGATCGGTTAAAGAACTCTGAGGCTGAGACACGTATCCTAAATAAGAAGTGGCATGCGAGTGCTAAACTGGCTCAAAGCTTATAGAACTCTATCCAATCATTTTTGAGACTTTATATGGTGTACGGTTATAGTCCAACTTTTCTGTATTTCTTCAAAAAAGAGCTTTAATAATGAAAGATCCTTCAAAAATGAAGTTTATAGCAGTGGAAATAACAGCACAGATGACATGCAGGATAGAGACTCTTGCTAAGGAGGTAAGTAGCCAAACAGTTCCTTTACCCTCTGGGTCAAAAGGAGATCTGTGCTTCACATCCCACTGCCTCCACAACATACAGTAATTGCCTAATTAGGAAAGTTATGGAACCAGAGGCTTAAGACATAACTCAAGGCCAAGGGGCCGTTTTGGCATCCGACCAGTCTGACAGGCTGGCCAGTCTTTCTATCTGTTCCTATTACACAGTAAATATAGACATTTTTTAAATCTCTTGATATAAGTCCAATTTCAAGGGCAACTGACTAGAAGGTGGTAAGATTAATCCATACTGGGTTTATGTTTTAATAAACACCATGGAGTTTCAAGTTGGTCAAAGTCCTGTTTTACGTGGAGCGGGGAGATCTTCTTTAATATTTTATGCTTGCACAGCTGATGTAACCTTAGTAGATGACTTGATAACGCTGCTGTGTGGATGATTTGTGTTTATGCCCTTTTGTGTATGTCGTGTCTTTTTATAAACCTCAATGTCAGTTAAGTCTGGTTATAGACATAGACTACATATACGATGAAGACTAGCCAACAGGATTTCACCCATTGAAGCCTACAATTTCAGATTTTGTCTGTCCTCACCTTTTTTTTAGGAAAGCAGAAGTGACCATTTTTTCGACAGAGGGGATGCATTGTTACACCTCTGCCCTAGTAGACACATTGCCGTGAGATTTGCTTCATAGTAAGTTTTACTCTAAATGACGGGTAATCGAAGAAGTTGAAACTATAAATAGATACCTTAAACTTAAACAAGTTTCACGTGAGAAGTCATATAATTTTCTCATATTCTTCAATACAATCAGTCTTATTTTTGCAACCACTGGAGTCGTTAGACTGTCATCATTAGAAGCTTTATTGGCTTTACTTTTGAAATCAAAAGGCTAAATCTGTTTCCTATATTTTATGTGTGTAGATGGAATACATCAACTGGATTTTATTTGCAAATCTTTGGCCATCTTCATGATTCAAAAGGTTTAGGTCACAAGTAAAATGCTTGATAATCCCTTTGTATCAAGAAACCATTCTCCATTGACCTCACTCTTTGCGAAGACAAGAGTTGGGCTCTAAATTCCCAGATGCTTTTAATCAGAAACTTCAGTCTTCGGCCAGTGTTGCCTAGTCTGTAGCTTGTTTTTTACCAGGCCAGATGCTGATATTGGAAGCTCTAGTCTTTGAAGTTTGTTGCTTTGTGGACAGCATAACCAACATGATTAGCCATGGATGATGTTAGCAGAAACCAGGACAAGATGTGAACCCTGTATCCACTGAAGAAGCTCACATGTGGAAACATTCATACATGGAGACTCACTGCCAGAAACAATTACTGACTTTACAGTCCACTACAGCATCAGAGAAAATACCTACGCCACAGTAGGAGGTTTGTTTTTATAATCCAAGTAACAAATAGATGACATAATGGAAATATACCTGCAGTTCTTGCTTGTAAGTGGCAATCGAAAAGCTAAAAAACAAAGGCAGCCACACTAACTAAGCTCAGCACTTCTTCTTCCTTGTGTGGCATGTTGCCATTAAGTGCAACTGGACAGGGTCTATAAAAGTGACTGAGAGGTACTTTGGTCCACGTTTGCTCCACTGTGTAAACCCATATGTGGTAATGGTAAAGATCAATAACCAGCTGCTGATTCATCATACACCCTCAGTCCATACTGTCTTTGGTCAAGCTAACTGGCCCCATTTGACCATCATCTTGTCATGTCTTATGAGTAACACATGGGGTGCTTGGCAACAAATGTTGGCAGGATGTTTGAAGAATGACCCGTGTAGACCACGGTCTGTTGAACAGTGAAAACAGCCATTACCACTGACAAGCAGCACCTATCTCGCTCATTAAGTGTTGAGCCTCTCAGCTGCACTTCAAGTTATAACACTGAACTTTGAGCCTTTGCAACAACAACCATGTGTCATAGGAAATAAAAACTACAAATCTGTATGTTCATAGTTTTCAAAGCACAAAGACTGCCATGTCTTAAACAAATTTCAGATTGAGTATGCTAACCCGCTCTGTGTCGAGCAACAGGGTGGTGGATTGTATGCAAAGTCTGAAAGGGTCTGTTCCAACACAACGGCTGTCGTGATTTCACCCGTATGAGTAGGTGCTAGGCTTTGCATTACAAATTCTATTTGCCTAGAGATCACAACAAAGCATGCATATGACGGCACTAGTTTTGCATGTCAGTGGTGTTGCCATCTACCAGATGGTGGTTTGACTTTAAATTATTTTATTCACATGCAAACATCAACCCTAAGCCTTCAACATTTTCAAAAAAAGAGAGAATAAACCATCACCAGGCACAAACATCAATTGAAAGAACTTGAACCCCTTCGATGTCCTGTGTTTACAATTTTCAGGGATGCAATCTTTTTAAGAGATGTTAAAGCTGCCATTTCCTCAATTTGACTCGTCTTTTTGTGAGGCAACCAAGCACTGGAATCAAGAGAGACTTGGAGTTCTTTCATTTGCAGAGGTAACAAAAGAAAAAGCGAGAATACAATAGTATGCATTCTACCTCATGCATTTAACTTATTATTTACTTGCTTGAATTGATCTATAATGTGTAAAGCTGATACAGTTAATACAAAGGCCCTTTCATACTGGACTTAGTTTTATTTCTGAAGCAGCCTTTCCCCTTTGTGCAACTAATTACTAAATGCACAAGCAAGGAAATTCATTCTCTTACACGTGTTGTTTTTTTGACCCCAGTTCCAGGTCTCCTTTTCCCCCAGTCTACAACAGGGAGAGAAAGGATTTGGTTGTTGAGGCTGATGTAGAAATTATGTAAGAAAGGATGCATTTAACAGGATCACAGGGTTCAGATGTCACTGCCACAAAGGTACCATGGTGGCAAGATGGAGGTTGAGGGGTCAGGTACGCACAAAGATAATGGCTAACAGCTGTGAATCGGGAGACGAAGGAGAGGTAAGCATGTGGGAAACGAACGGGCAGTGCAAAAGGGATGTTAATGTGGAAGAGAGGGTTGTTCCCCCTCGTCTAGATAAAAGCATTCTTTCTGTAGCTAAAGGTTATCAAGTTGCAGCTTTGGAGAGGCCTAGACAAGGCAATGCAGAAAGAAGTAAGCTTGTTTTCAATGATTCAGTTACATCACTTTTTTCTAACATGCTGGCTGCATGGTTCCTGGAATGTCAGATTGGCCGTCTGTCAGTTGGTGCACAGTTGGAGATAGCCCACCTTTATAACTATGGATTGCAAAATAATTTTGTACAAACGCTCATTGTACCCAGAGGAAAATAAAACTTAAAATTGCCATTTTTTTTTAAATCTATAGAATCATGTCAAGTTCAAAATCATTTGAGATCAAATAGGTGGTTGTAGTCTTACCAGATTGAGTTGTCCAGTTCTTCGTTTTTTTTTGGACAATCAACTTACAAAACAGATATTATTTTCAGCAAAAGCTGTGCTTAGTTTTTACTGTTGCATTATCATGCCTACAATAAGGCAAACTGATGGTCAATGTTGTACACATTATCCAAGGATCAGCAAGACAGAATTCGTATTGTTAGCATGTTGCCTTCATTAAAAGCATAAACAATTGCATTTACAACACGTTTTACATCATCAACCAAAAGACTGATTTATTAAACCAGATGAACCTGTTACATTATGATAATCAGTTGGCTGCGGCACAAAAATGTATGAGCAGAAGCAGACATCCAGAAGCCATAAATCAATTTAGACTCATCCTCTCTTAAGTGTCTCCTGACCTCAGGGTTTTTGTGGTTATGTTTTTGTTGAGTAAATTTGTTCTGACCTCTCATAATCCTTTATGGAAATACAATCAGACTGAAGCTGACCTGTACTGTAAATGGCAAAGCATAATATTAAAAAGTAACTTGCAATCCAAATTCATTTCATTTCCACTGTGAAGATTTTCATTTACAATCCAATCATACTTGAGGACATTTTGTAGAACCGGCTACTGGATAATTGAAATATCTTATCATCGAGGCGCTATAAATACCGAAGATTTCAGGATTCTGATTCATTCTGAGCATCACATCACCAAAATTGCATCAACATAGCAGTTGCATTAACCTGAAACACAAGATCTTATCCTCAGTCAACCCAGTCCTCATAGAACCACCCCCTTTCTGTGGGAACCAAAACCTAACATTACATTGACAATGGATCAGTGATAACTGTGGCTTCATATAAATCTTGATCAACATGTTGAAAACTATTTAAGATTTTCTTAGTTAACACCCAAAAAGGGCATATTGATAAAGCCAACATACAGTGAAAGCTTATTATTCCAAAATATTCAACTTATTCCTGAAGCCATGTTGTAATGAGAATTGCATTGTCTTTCACACGACAGCCATACAAGGGTTTTCTATGGATCAGTTAACACTTCTCCAATAACAATTAACAAACTGAATACAAAAACATGTTCTCACATAATGACATTGAGTCTAGTGTGTGCGGGACCACAGGGCCTCTGCCTCATATTTGTCATGCCTGACATTTCCCAGGCCAAAGAGGGAAATATTCAATATGAAACAGGCTTCTTCCTCTACCAAAATAACACAATTTATCTGATTGAAAATCAATCTTTATGATTATCTTGCCAATGTGTCACAGTTAGCTCCAGAGAACACTTTCGAGAGCTTCCCTTTCAGTTCCTCTCTAATGGATAGGTTTCCATATTACCGGCTGTTAATTATTCATCTCTGCTTGCTGGCGTGTCAGTTGGAAAATAAAGCAAATCCTTTGCACCAATGATACAGAATAGCTCTGTGACCTCTCTACTGAACCCTGCTGCATTGTCCGTTTGTCTCCTGCTGCTGGTACGAGTGAAATTGGAGCCAAAGTGGACATTATTTCTTGATGTGCAAAACTTGTCTCTCGCACAGCAGTAGTCCATGAACGGCCAGCTCAGCGGTGTGTATGCAATGCTTCAAGAGCTGGGTACAGTCCCTTTTGTAATGTGCAAAATGATATCTCTGCAATGTAATCGTCTCTATTACGGGGGGAGAGATTGTCTTACCCTTTGGTTTTGCTTCACAGAACACGACAAATGAGCTTAAGCTACCTGCTGTAGACTCCTGTGCCTATCTAAAAGAGGAGAAATGACGGAGCTAAGCTACAAGACCAGAATGAGTAAAATAGGTAAAGCAGATCTGATAACATTGCCAGGTCATGCATTTCAATTAAATCTACTTACCTAAGTGATCAAGTAATTGAAATCTGAGGGATTTTTAGAACTACAGCCATGAGTTGTTCAATAAAACCAAGGATTCTGTTCCTTCTTTTGATTTCAAATTGTCCTGTTAACAATAAAAACACATTAAAACAACAAATCCGCTACATACCATAATAACTGTTTATTTTTATGCATCCATTTAATAAATCTTCACAACATATACAGTAGATATGTTCTTAACAAAATCCACAGGTGGTCATGTCAGTTTGTTTTTTTTTCCGTTCAGTTTTGCATCATGTCCGAGCCCTTTGAAACGTCATGTTATGTCCTGACAAATTGGACGCGTAGAAATTCAGGAAGCACTCTGGATTGTTGCAGAAAGTGATGAAAGCTCTGTCATGGGGAGGAGGAGGAGGGCCAAGCACACTGATGGATGGAGAAAAACAGAAAAAATTAAATTAACAACTTTTGTTATGGACTTTGTGATTATTTTTAAGACATTCAGCCAATTGGAGCTTAAAAATATTGATTTAAAATTGATTCCTGCATAAAACAGAGATTGTTTGGGCCAGTTGTAGAGAGATTCAATTATGTATAATCTTCAGGAAAAACATGCAAGAGACTCACACACAGTGACACTTTCGTTGAAAATAGGAACATTGCTCACACACTGTAGCGACATGGATGTTTTCTGATGATTTATTATTGGTGAGAAATGACAACTACCATATACACCTGTAAACACAGACACATCAATCCCGTGCCCTGGGAGGCTGGTAATACTGCTGTGTTGGTCTTGTGCGTCTTGGCTGTCCGTCTCCCCCACGACGAAACTCTAATGAACTGTCGTAGTAACCGTCATCTTCCTCCTGCCATTGTACATTTGATATGGTTGTGATGTTACTGTGGGTAATCAGATTAGATGTCATTCATATTTAATCACCTTCCTCAACCCACTTAATGACAGTTCAACAAGTAACTTCCACAAAGTATCAACAATGTATTGTGATGCAAAGGAGAATGACTCAAATGTTTTTCTTACCAAAAAATCAGCGGGAATAGGTTTGATGTTATGCAGCAGGACTTCTTCACAGTTTCCATAATCACTGAAAACAACCACAGCCGTGGAGCCTGATGAATGCACAGCATCTATTCTGGCGTGGTAGAACTTCAGGGCGACGCACGCACAAACACAAAGAAACAAATGGAAATCTCATTATCTGAATACAAACATTTTCATATGTCAGATCAAGACAACTAATTATAACAAGGCAAACATATCTAACACTCTGTCGACACTATGACAGAGATAATAAGTCAATATCGCTATTAATTTGTTGATACAATCATGCTAACTGTAAAATAAGCTGGGACACAAAGAAATAACAATCGACATTTCCATAATCACACAGGCTGTGTCAGAATAATCACTGGAACAGATTTAATTAATTTCAAATGTCATAACGGATTGGTTTATTTTTTTCTGGCAATAATCAGCTTCTGCTGCGTCAACAATCCAGGGGTGACATACCTTGCTGTCTTCCCAGTACAGTGCCAGGCACTGGTCTCCAGGTTTCCAAGCCCGTTCCACAAAGTGACTCTTCTCTGGCCCCCGAGGACCTTGGCCCCTGCCCTGTCCTGCCCTCCTTTTAGATCCCGGGTTATTAGAGGTGTTTTTCTTTGGAGGCTGCTCCCTGTTGGGGGGGCAAGATGAATTTGCTGGCTTGATAGGTCCAGTTCTTTTGTGTTCCACATCTCCATTTTGGAAAAGAGTAGGATCCCCCATCATGATTCGAGAATCCTGTGATAACCCCTCTTGGGACGTCCCCGAGCTTCCTCCCCTGAAGTTAAAGTCTGCCGGTCCGCTATCCCTTTGTCGGTCAAAGTGGCCTGAGTTGGGCCGCTCAGTTTTCCCCATCCTCCTGCTGTTGTTGGGTTCTTCAATTCTGTCCGTACGTTTATTATTTCCTCTTCCATCTAGTTCACTGCCTGCAGAATTACTAAGTTTAGATGTGGGTGCATTATCTTTTGGCCCTCTCCTATGGGACTGTCCAGGAATGTTCCCCCCACCACCACCATCTCCATTTCTGGATCGTTGGTGGTAAGATCCACTTGGATCCATCTGCTGCTGAGGTTCTTTTGAACGTGTGAAAGTAGTCGGGAAGGATGAGGGAAAATTCTGCTCATCACGCATCTCTCTCCTGTCAGTGTGGGATCTGTCTGGTGCGCCTCGCGACCATCTCTCCTGGCCCTTCCAATGCTGGCCTTGAGCTGAAGTTTGGGAGGTTGTACAGTTGGAAAGAGGCTCCTGGCCAGGTTTGGGGAAATCAGTGTCCCTGTGAAAGCGAGGTGGTCTGTCGTTCCTTTGTTGCCTATGCTCATTATGAGATGAGTACTTAGTGTGAGATGTGTCTTTGGAGTGATACTCTGAGTTGGAGAAGTTGGCTTTGCTCTCATTATGCCGCTGAGGAGCCTGGCTCTTTGGCTCTGAGAAAACAAAGTGGAAAGGATCATGAGATGTTGGCAAAACAATAATGGGTGACTTTAAACACTGCATATTTTTCTGAGATCATCAAAGAAACCACCAAACCATTTCATTGTCGGTCAAACAAAATCAAAAATTGTCTAAAACATCTGCCCTCTTTCAACTTTAACCCAGTGCTGCAATGGTTTTGACACTAGAGCTCTTTCTAGACGTTTGGAAAACACGTTATCCCCCTAATGCACATAGCAAGTCAGCCATCTCCTAACACACTTCTCACCAAAGAACTGGCACGAGAAAGCATACAATCACCATCTTGTAAATCAATTTGGAATGTGTGTTTCTTAAATCTAAAAAGTCAAAAGTTAGAGAACATCTGGTATGTTTTTAGGATGAAATCCATACCAGGACACTGACCATCGATGGAGAAAACTCCCATCTTGGATTCCAGAAAGTCGAACAGAGTACTTGGTCCGGATGGCCTTCCTCCTGCTCCCTCCTCCTCGTCTTCATTTCTGGACCTGCCT
This sequence comes from Labrus bergylta, assembly GCF_963930695.1. Classification (NCBI taxonomy): domain Eukaryota; kingdom Metazoa; phylum Chordata; class Actinopteri; order Labriformes; family Labridae; genus Labrus; species Labrus bergylta. The sequence goes on from NC_089197.1 coordinate 16,999,504, forward strand.
CTTCCCCGTCCTCTGGCTGATGGAAACAGTGAGATGAGACTGAAGTTGACCCAATTAAGAACATTTTGATCAATGGAACTGGGTTTCTTCATCAAAAAATTTGGGACATGCTCTGTGTGACTCGGCATGTGTTCTTTTGAAATTAAAACCCATCTGAACCAGAAATGTAACCTTGGCTTGACAGGGGAAGTAATACAGGAGCTCATATATACTCCATAAAAATGACAGGAACTTAAGTTAATGCTCTGTAGCTGACTTAGATGGTGCATGTATGCAGCAACATTAAATACTACATTAAAAATGTCCTGCTCCTGCTTTAACAGCAGTAACAATATCTTACACATGAGCATTAGGTATTTCAGAATGATGGAACACGTTTAAAGTTACTGCAGGTGGATTTTTCAGGACTGAAATAAACACAAAATAATGACTGCAGGTAAGATACATCAGTATTCATCTGCAACCTAAAGGTATGCTTGGAAAAATAGCCAGCAGTAGAGTCTGTATACAATTTGCGGCAAATTGAATAAAACAAGCAAAACCGCCACTGCGGACCTTTACTTGGCTTGTGGCAATTCTTACTCTCCCAATCTCAATTTTACTCTATCAAAACAAATGAGGTGTCAGGCTGTGGGGCGTTCTATCAAGCAGCAGTTTTGTTTCTGTGTTTGAGTGAGTGCGTATGAACCTCTGGGTGGGGGCCTGTTGGATTCAGCTACCACAGGACCAGGTCTGCTGCCCGAAGATCCAGTAAGCAGGCAGTTTAGTGCTACTTCAAGGTTGTTGTTATTATCCATCAAAGCCTGCCGGGCGGCCTCTCTGTTAAAGCCCATCTCCATGATGTCTCTCAGAGCACGTTCATCCACCTACATACGGGAAAAAACGAGATGGTATGGAGAAGGTATCTGGTTGAGAGGAGTAAGGTATGGTGTGACAGAAAAGATAAACTGGATGGGAAATGGGGAGAAAGAAAAGAGGAACTCCTCCCCTTTTAAGTGGGCCGGGCATGGGCAACACTTTAAGTTTTGTTTTAGGTTGGATTAATGTGCATTCAAGTTTCAAACCATCATTAACATATTCCCAAGCCAACACCATAATATCCTGTTCCATCCAATTAATGTGCTCAGCCAAACGCTGGCCCAGTTCTGCTGGAAACTGGTTTGTCACTACATAAAAGCTAGACAAATGAACAGCCACTTGATTGGAAAACCTGACCAAGCCTCAAATTCATTTAGATTTCTACAATATCATAATCAATGCCTCATGCAGTCCATGAGCCATGAAATAAGACTCTAATCCAGACCAAAGAAAGAACGCAGAACAAGCTCCAGCCTTTAAATTGCTTTGTTACAGTGAATGGAGGCTTCAGTAATGAGAGGTCTGAGTCAGAACCAACTCAGTTGGGACCAAGTTTCGTCTTCTCACCAGCTCTCGATAGTTTCCATCTTGTCTGCTGTCCGTTCGTTCCACCCTGTCTTCTCGTCTCCTCTGCTGGTACGAGTCTCGGTTTCGGAAGGAGGAAGCAGTGCTGGATAAATTACTCCCTGCATTTCCTCCACCACCAAACGCACGGGGACCCTAACAGGCAGAGAATTTGATGATCAATAGAGCTGCACAGCTGGACAAAACAAATCCAACACACCAAAGACAATGTTGTAGTAGGCAATGTTAAAATACGATATTTGAAGAGTTACTTTAACATTAAAGGCAATAACGATTATGAATGTGTTAAGAACGTTTTATGTTTAAATGCGGGAAAATTTAACCATTTACACATAAATTGCAATCACTAGGAGAAACAACAAAACTAGTATATACGGCTAAAGAAGTGCTCCTGAAAGCCAAATGTCGAGCTCCTCAGCTCTAAAAAAAATAATTAAGTACCCCGTTTGATTAAATACCCCATTAATGACGATACATACCCATAAAGAAGATGTACATACCTCCTTGTTCTTGGCCACCTCAGCGATAGCTGCAGTCCGCTGCTTCTCAAAGTCATCATTCTCCTCAGTACTTTTGATCACATTCTGAGTCTGCAGGGTCTTCCTCTGGTCTAGTTCTCTGCTGTCTACTTCATCCCTCCTTGCACACTTCTACAGGGAGCAAATTGAGAGAGAATATATTATCAAAGATCCTCATCAATCATGTATAGCTCCTTAAGAAAAGAATCAATGCACCTGACAGTCTCCACATTTTTGGGGGGAATTATATGAGATCCAGACTGAAGTAACCTGCAGTGTTTGAGTTATAACTCTAAGTTTTTGTTGAAGCACCCAAAAGTAACACAAATCCCATAGCTGCCTCCAAGCTCATTCTTATTTGGGAAATGAAAACACAGAGTAGAGACCTGGGAGGAAGGAGATGGAAACCGAGCACATTCTGTAGCTGCATCAAGACTATAGGAAGTAAGAGGAGATATCAGCTACAGGCTAGATTGTTGACCTATGCTTACATGTATGTTATAGCTAAGTAAGTTGTAGGCAGTCTGACTATAAATCCAAAGAAGACATAACTGCAGAGAAAGAAAGTCGCTGGCTAAAATAGTTGCAACAATAAAGACAATTTGCCAAGTTTTGAGTCACTGCAACAACCTGCGCAAGCTGCACTAACACTGTTTGGCATTGACCTAGATCATTTCTTTGCCTGTCTTGTGTAGTCATTGGTGCTCAACAAAGAGCACATGGTGCACAGGGCAGTGAGGTTCCAACAGGTTCTTTAAGGCATCGCAGAGCTATGCAATGTCTTATGCTTGCAGAGAGATTAAGAATGTTTGTTTCAAGCATAATGTTGTGTATTTGATTATGTGTACAAGTATAGTATTAAGCACTTAATATTTTTTTATCAGTTTATTAAACAATGCCCAGCTAATAGATGCATAAAAAAGGTTTATTTGAATTTAGCAGAGATTCTTCTGCATTTATACAAAATTGACATGATTAGTTCTGAATGTCACTGTTCCCACAGCTGTTTTGTACTGTATGAAAAGCTTCCTCTAGTTCATTAAACCCTTGCAGCCATCTGACAGCAGCAGGACAGATAAGTTGATCTGCAGCCTCCGCTTTGAGAAGTGCCGAGCCAGAGCCCAATGCCATCATGCGTGACTGTCTGACATATACTTCAAATTTTGAAAAATAATTTCATTGGTTCTTTTTTAATCTTGAAATAAATGATGGTTTTTAGGCCAACTGTATCCAATCATAAGATCATTGATAGTGTTAGATACTATACATTGATGCAGTCATAGTAAAGGCTTTACTATATCTTTGTACATTAGCCAGGCTAACCCAGGCATTAGCACATGGCTAATTGATTCTGGAGGATGAAAGCAGATATAACCAAATACATCCGCATGCCCAGGAGTTAATTGGCAATTGATGTAAAAAAATGATGACACTCACGCTTGAATGCTATATTCTTTCATTGCTGTGACGTGTAGCACCTCAGAACATGTTACTTGTGAAAATGTTGAAGACTCAACGCATGTGGCAAATAGTTCTGAGATGTAAATGAGTACGACTTTTCAGGTGAAACACATATCACAATGTGGCCTAGTGAAAACCTACTGAACCTACGCATCTCCATTTTAAAACTCTGCAGTGAAGCGTGGTGGTGACCGCTTCATACTGTGAGAACGCCTCTGAGAAGCGAAAGTGCAGCCACAGATTAGAAGATAATTTTTCCCCAGACTGCATATTACATTGGAACGGGATTAAGTTTATATATAACAACTAGAAGAAGACATTGGAGGTGCTGCAGTGACCCTGCACTAACAGTAAATCTAGAGAATGCTGAATGATAAATCCCAAGTGCTTCTCATCCAACTTTACAAAGCCTGATCAGATCTGGAATGAAGAGTGGGTGAAAATCCCACAATCCCTGTGTCAAGCTGATACAGCTGTATCCCAGGCTGAAGCTATGATCCTTATAAGGGAGGACTGACTCCGGCTCAGTGGTTTTAAAATGAGACATGTCTGAATATAATTCCCTCAAGACGTGATCTGCATTAGGTAAAATTAAAGTAAAAAAAACAAAACAAAAAAATGTATACTGTGTATATACACATTTGTGACAGCAGTGAAGGTTTCCAGAATTGTCTTAATGGTGCACTTATCATCTTATTGTCTTTTTTTTTTTAAATCTGTTTTCCTTTACTGCAAATCACCATTGTGCCTTTATTTGAATACAAATGCAACACTAGCCCTGTGTGCATGTTTAGAAGGGGACAACTGTCATTGTTTTTTGAAATATGTAGGTAGGAAAACAAAAGCACATTCAAAATTCAGTTATGCATTTTAAAGATTTATGAAGACTCTGATTAGTTAAAAAAAGATCAGCGCACACAACACCAAAAAAAATGGACATCAAGGCCAACTCCTGCAGCCAGGCCTGCATCTGGCCCCTCAAATCCAATTGAGCTTGTTATTACTTTAAAGGCACTTCTGACCTCTTTTAAATAAATGCTTTAAACACTTGTCAGAAACGTGCATCTGCAGATTGTGTTATTTTGCATTAGTTAAACATTTAAGATTTTTGTTTCAGTGTTAGAGATTCCATTTCTTAAAATATATTTTTATCACTAGTCTAATTAATTTCATCCTCACCTGACCGAATGGCACAAAGGGAGGAGGTCCACCTTCTGCTCCAATGTTACTCCTGCTGTGTTTGGCCAGACTCTGCAGGTTGAACAGTAAAAGGCGATTATTTTTAACAACTAAGGAAAAATACAATCCTAGGGAGAGTAATGCCATACTGACAGATTTAAAATGATCACTGACGTATGATTTCAATGCTTTTGAGCAAAAGTAGCTGAGCCATCATTATAAATTCAACCTCACCCTTTGTAGTTCCCATTTCTCCACCATGTGATCAACCTCTCCTCCAAGGACAGAGATTTTTGAGTCATCGAGCAGCAAAAGACCATTTTTAACCTGGACTGTACCAAGGAGCTTTACCTTCGTTCCAGGGGGAGTATTGAGACTGAAATACAAAAACAAAAAAAAACATTTACATGAAAGAGTGCTTTATTTATTAAATGGTTAACCAGCAAATTCAGTTTAAATACATTTAAAGGTTTAAGATATTATATCTACTTTTCCCTGCACCCAATTGCCTGACCGATACCACTTTATAAATGACATGGAGCAGTGCCAGGGGAGGGGTGGCGAGGCTAGGAGAGACTATCAATAATCCCAGCTGCTCACCCGTCCTCATGGTAAATTAAAAGCCCCTCTATCTCATCAGGCCTGATAAGGCCTCTGCCTCTCTCATTAAAAAGCACTGGGACTTAGAGGGATTTCCAGCTACTGATGCCGGATGCCAAAGCAACAATTAGGGATTTCACTCCAAACCTCTGGGATGGATGCTGTTCTCATGATAGTGGCCGGCACAGAACGAGGCACTGTCTATCCTTGATTCAATCACATACACAAAATCCTACATACACACTATTCACCCTCTGATTTATGTTGCTCATAAAGCTTAATTGTCATCGCTCTGTATCACTTCCTCACACACTGAACAGTCCTGTAATCCATCCCATTCCCTTTGACACTTACTTATGGCCTCACGCACACTAAAGCGGACACTTTCATAAGACACACTAACCTCCGCTGTTGGTGGCCACTGTGTGTGTGTGTGTGTGTGTGTGTGTGTGTGTGTGTGTGTGTGTGTGTGTGTGTGTGTGTGTGTGTGTGTGTGTGTGTGTGTGTGTGTGTGTGTGTGGCTCATAAAGAGGGGATTTGTTCTGTTTTCTCCTCCCTCCCATCAGGAAGTCAAGGCCCACATTCTGGCCACTCCACCTGTACAGACTTGCTAGTCACCATGGCAGCCGTCACCAAGGCCACTGTTGCTGGGATGGAGATGTAATTAAGGCTGGATATTGTTAGATTGCTGCCGCCACATGGAAAATGCAGATAGAGGGAAAACGGAGACATGTGCTGAAGTGAGAGTGTTTACAAGGGGATGAAGGAGAACGAGTGTGTGCAGAATTATACACATTTGCTTTGAATAAACGAGGATCTAGTTCAATGAGATCCTTCTTTTGACTGTGTAGCTGCTAGAAATGCATATTTTACAAGAATCTATTTTTCAAAAGAATACAATAAAGAAAAATATATCTCTTTATTTGCCATGAAGCCAACATCTTTCTGAAGTCACCAAAACTGTCATATGGTACCTGATCTTGGACAGGTGTTTAAACTCCAATCCAACACAGGTGGTATGTCCATCTGTCATTTGAAGTCGCAGCATTCGTGGCGCACCCTGGGACTCCTCATGGTCTTTAGATGCAGAGATGTTCCTCACCTTCTGCACCTGGAGAACACATGGTCCTTCCAACTGGCCATGTGTGAGACAACAGAAAAATTTAGAGGCAAATCAGCAGCATGTGGGGGAGGATTTACAAAGGCATATACAAGCAAAAACTGGGGGTATACGAGTATATATGGATGGCTTGGCAATGCAATGCAAGTTTATTTAAATAGCACATTTTAGCAACAAGGCAATTTAAAGCGCTACAAAAGCATAATGAAAAAAAATACCATTGTACTATAACTCAGTTTCCACAGGTTTATTTATACCGACACACTGCTTCATTATTTCCATTCTTAGATTTGCAGCAACCATTCAATGTTAGATCATACTATGAGGCTGAGTGTCAAAAGTGACCAGGATGACAGGAATGTTCCTCTTTTTCTTCAGAGATGGTTTAATATCTCTGTATTATGTTTTATCTTTTTGACAATACTTTGCACATTTTTTGTTTCTACAGTAGATTCACAGGAGAAGCAGCAGTTTTTTATGCATCGTCATTGTTGGTGCGTTAGGGCCATCTAGTGGCACTCATGAAACCTGCAATAGGGCCTGTACTGACTTTGAGCTCAAGAGAACATTGACCATAACATATCATTTCAAACTAAGTTTGATAAATGGAGGATTAAATTTACTGTTTAAGAATTTCACTGGCACTCACATTCTCAGTCCTTCCACTATTGATATCAGGTGGTAGATATTTCCTCCCAATAGGCCTGAGGTCACTCTGCAATAAAGAATACATATTAATAGGAAATAATGTGCAAGTAGAAATAAAATGAATTACTAAAAGTGTGGTACATACAATCTATGTTAACTGGTATCCTTGGTCAGAGTAGTGGGAGCAGTTTTGCAGTAACTCCAGAACAATCAGGTAAATTGCATGGTATAAGTACAATCTCATAATTTAATTAATTAAAATGTAACACATTTATACATACTAAATCAACTGTAGCAGTAGGATGTGAGGATGTAGTTTTGTGAGCTCTGCTTGGAAAGGACATTTATTAACAAATTTTGCTCTCCCTGCCCGTTTTCCTGGAGCAAGATTGTGTCTCAAATATCTAAGTTTCTATATTTAATTGTTTTTTAAGCCGTCTAAAATGCCGAAGTATCAAAAGCCGAAGGCAGGCCCTGATGACGCGGACCTGCCACTGTGTGCTAACCAAGATCGACGCCTACATGATGGCGGCTACAGTTGAACTACACAATAAAATAGACAATCTGATAGCTGACTTGAGGTCCGAAATCTCAAACGCGCACACAGAATTTAGGAAAGTAATTGAAGATGTGCGAAAGGAAAACACATCGTTTGTAACACGTTTTGAGGATCTTGAGGAGGGAGATAACTGCTAACCGGGTCGTGGAGCTTGAGGCTAAAGTTACCACCTTTCAGCACAGATAAACTGCTTAGTGGATAAAACCGACGACTTGGAGTCCCGACAACGGAGAGATAAATGCATACTACTCGAAGTGGAGGAAGGATTTGGAAATATACGACCGGAGAAGGCCGTTGCTCAGCGGAGGCCAAAAGATGGGGATGCTCCGAGACCAATAATTATTAAATTTCACTACTTTCAGGAGAAAGTAGACATTCTCCGGAAGGCTATGAGGTTGGGACCGATCTCCTACAACGGCAAGCGCTTCCACATCTACCCGGATTACTCGGCGTCAGTCAGGAAAAAGAGAGCGGCCTTCACCGAAGTTTGGGGATTACTTCGACGATGTCAACGTGTGAAATACGGTCTCTTATATCCAGCCACACTCAAGATCACGACCTCAGCTGGCGAGCAAACATCTTTTGAAGACCCGACCAAGGCGAAGCAGTACATTGAGGCCAAGCTGCGCCAGCGGGAGACGGAGGGAGAGTGAAAAATCATCATTTGTGGCCATTACAGGTACTGTTGATGCTTCATGTTTATGTTGAAGCTCACGGCTCAGGCTGGCGAAATGGCGAGAGTGATGAGTGTGTTTAAGGCAGTCTCAGGGGTACAGAAGACCAGCCTTGGGATCCAGGACGGTAAAAGTTTCTTTCTTGTTTGCTTATCTGTTTTTGTTTGTTTTTTTGTCTTGCTGTTTTGCTTTTATTACATGTTTTAACCTAATCATACACATATTTGTGCAGGCTTTGCTATTGTGTTATACCAGTTCATATACTCATTTGTGGAACTATGGCTCTCGATAGTGTAGATAAGCATAATGCAATTTCTTTCATCAGCTGGAATGTCAAAGGCCTGAACAACATGGTCAAGCGAAGCAAAGTCTTGAGCCATTTGAAGTCACTAAAGCCTGATGTCACATTCCTACAGGAGACGCATCTAAATATCAACTCTCAAAAGAGGCTAAGATGTAAGTGGACTGGGCAAGTATATCACTCTTGTTTTGATTACAAAACTAGGGGAACGGCAATTTTGATTAGAAAGGGGATTCCTTTTGAACTTTCAGAAATGATATCTGATAGCAATGGTAGATATGTTGTTGCAGTTGGCAGACTCTTTAATAAATCATTAATACTGGCTAACATTTACGGACCAAATTGGGATGACTCACAGTTCTATTTTCAATCCTTCCTGATCTTAATTCCCATAAATTGGTGCTAGGTGGGGACTTCAACTGTGTGCTTCATGCCCACCTAGATAGGTCAAACCCGAGACCAAACAGTACTTTATCAACATCTGCAGTGGTCATTAACTCCTTCCTTCGCTCTCACGGCCTATCAGATCTGTGGCGGGCAAAAAATCCTACCGTGAAACAATTCTCTTTATTTCCCCTTGTCCACCATAACTATTCTAGGATTGACTATTTCGTAGTAGATGACCAGTTGCTTTCCCTGATACCCAGTAGTCGATACCATAGCATCGTGCTATCAGATCATGGCCCAGTACAAATGGACTTGATATTTCCTAGTAATATAGCGCCCCAGCGCACCAATCGTCTAGACCCCCACTTGCTTTTGTGCAAACACTTGAAAACGTATGTTAATGACCAGATTGACTTCTTCTTTGAAATTAATGATACTCCGGACATCTCAAGGAGTATTCTGTGGGAATCTCTGAAAGCATACATCAGGGGACAAGTTATTTCTTATGTTGCGTAAAGGAATATTTTTTTATTTTATTACTGGGCTGCTAATATGCTAAAATGACATATTAGATTACCATGTTTGCGGATAAGGATGGCCCTATTTGGGCTCATATGGAGTTACAATCTACTCTCCCAGTCTTCCCAATCTCTTTCTTAACTGTGCCCCCTTCCCATTAAGTGCAAGAGCAAAGGATTTGAGTGCGAATGTCGTGGTTCAAAGCACAATTAGGATTTGGGGCCAGTTTAGAAAATATTTTAACCTCAATAATACATGTGGCTTCTCCCCAATAATGTCTAATCATCTTTTTGCACTATCTCAATTGGATCTGGCTTTTGCAGTCTGGAGTAGGAGCGGATTGGTCTTTTTTCAAGATCTGTTTACTGATGACAGCTTAGCATCATTTACTTTTCTGTGCAAGGACCACAATCTTTCAAATTCACACTATTTGAGATACCTTCAGGCTCAGAGTTTTGCCTCTAAACACTTCCCAGGATATCCATGCCCACCCCCTAATACCTAGCTTATTCAGTTCTCAATGTCAATCCATTCAATAAAGGTGCAGTATCAAAAATATGCAAACTTATTTTGAATGCTTGCCCTCATACATAAAACTAAGACAGCTTGGGAAGGAGACATTGGGGAGCTCATCTCAGAAGATACTTGGGAAAACATTATTTCTTTAATACATACTTCATCTTTCTGCATCAGACATGGATTAATCCAATTTAAGATAGACCATAGATTGCATTACTCAAATGACAGGTTAGCTAAATTATATCCCAATGTGGCTCCAATATGTCCCAGGTGTCAACATTTTCCTGTTTCCTTGGGGCACATGTTCTGGGCATGCCCATGATTATGCAATTTCTGGATATCTGTTTTTCAATCACTCTCTGCAATATCTGGTAGGACAATACCTCCCAACCCCCTAACAGCTATTTTTGGAGCAGTTGATGATGAATTGATGTTTTCCCGCCTCCACAAAAAATGCTATTGCATTTACATGCCCGCCGTTTGATACTGCTCAATTGGAAAGGAAGGATTCCCCCCACCTATATTAATTGGATCAGAGAAATAATGTTGGGACTACATCTGGAGAAACTTAGATATAAAGTACGTGGGTTGGAAGATTGAGTTGGGAGACTTTGATTGTGGTTGTCGGAACTGTTACCTACCCTTTCTCCTGAAGGGTTTCGAATATTGGTACCAAGAGTAGCATAATCTAAACATTCCGGTTTGGGTTATTTTTATGATTGTATGTCCAATGTTTTTTTGTGTATTTATTGTTATTGTCTATCAAATTCCTTTTTGTCTCTGTGGCAACAATATACATATTGCTAATAATAAGAGGATCAATATCTAGATGCATATTGTTCTATATATGAGTGCTTACGTGCGTGTTAATACACCCTCGATGTATTTATGCCTTGTTGTCTAAAGGTTTGTGTATTTATGTGGGGACGCCACCTGGAGGGGGTGGGGGGTGGGGGGTGGGATAAGGGTTAACAATTTCTTGCTGTGAATGTTTATCTGACTGTGATGTAACAATATGTAAAATTGAAAATAAAGTTGTTAAAAAAAACAAGAAATGTATTTGAAACATCTACCCATTGTCACCCATTATTTTTGCAATACTGAGGACAGCTGAAATCCACTTCAAATATATTGCTTTTATTTTCCTGGTCAACTTTCTGTAAACATGATTGCAATACAAATATTTCTAAATGTTGCATCAAGCTTTTCAACAGGCTCTAGCAGGCAGGACTTTTGCTGCTGTATTGCATGTTTGTCCTGCCAGGTTGACAGCAATGAGTCAAAGAGCAGCCTGAGACATTCGACAGCATCTCCAGGTAAACAAGTTAATGAAAAAGGCTTTTGATGTAAATGCAAACACTGGATATTCTGGACTTATCTTCTACTATGGGTTAGATAAGCAGTTTCATAATTTTATATTCAAACCTATTGAAAACAGTTTTATATCCCACCTCTCTTCCTCTTTTTATGTTTACCTTAATTTGTTTCCTAATAATGTCCAAGATTATTTATTATTTCATTAGCCTATCACAGTAGCCCACCATGCTTAGGATATGAATAGATCATATTACTAGCGAACAATAGACTGGTGTTTACAAGTTCATCACAGAGAGAATAGTTGAATGTGAAAGTGAAAGATAATCTCCTACTAAGAGCAACTGTAGACGGACAGAGCGATCGCTGGGTCTGCCAACAGCAGGGTCAATAATCTTTCAGATAAATTAATCATCAACATACTCTTTAATACTGCTTCAATTATTAATAAAATTACACTTTAAAACACCTAGGAAATAATACATATTCAATAAATGACACAGCACTGTACAACCAGTTTCCAGTTACAGATTCAAACTTACATTGAGTGCAATACGAATGATGTCACTGTGTGTTACTTTCTCTGCAGGTCCTTTCAGTTCTGCTATGCCTTCATCAGTGAGGTACCTGAGGAATGACAAGACAACATGGAGAGGTTTCAAGAGGGAAAGCACAAACTACATTAATGTGAAGGCAGCTACAACTTCAGCAGACAATCAGTAGCCTATTAAAACGCAATAGTGTTATTGGTGATTTGTTTTCAGGGAGGATGCAGCATCGTGGTGCTAAATAAATGTGTAAGCATCTTGAGCCAAAAACAAGTAAACCTCAGAAACACAGTTTTACTTGGTCAGAAGCCCAATTACTCTCAGTGTAATCCTCCGCTATTACTGACTAAGTAGAGTTATTAGCCTCGGAGAAATAATGTAACACTGCAATGAGGAAATCTAAATTTACAAAAGAGCAAATCAGGACAGCAATATGTGTTGATTAGCTGACGTTTTAGCACTATCATCTATACTGTATGGCAACATTAATGCATGATGTTGGGTTGATCTTCTCCTCAAAGCGTAGCGTCAACATTAACTCGCCGTAACCAACGCGTAATGTTAATACAATGCTAAGTGAAACAGCTAGCTAACCTTTTTTTTTTTTTACTCTCACTGCTACCTCTGAGTTCAGTTAGCGTTAATTTAACTTTACCCAAACGAATATTGTTGCCATAATTTACATAATTTTATAACAACGTGTGCCAGGACAAACTTTATCCTCTCACACAACTTTAATTAGGAGATATTGCTAATGTGGCTAGTTGTGTGAGCTAACCCCTATCTGTCACCTCAGTGTGTTAGCTGCTACCGTGCTACCTACCAGCCCTCTTTGGTCAGGGACTCTGCCAAATCGGTCATCTTCGTCCAAAAAAAAGGGAGCTGTGTAAGTAGCGATACCAGTTGGTTTTAACGTGAGCACATATAAATAACGACTATCTTATTAGGCAAAGCATTATTCTTCTCCTAACGATGATCAAGCTTCGCTAACGTGAGTATTGAACGACTCTGCGTCACTACGTCACCGAGCGTGACGCGTTCTACAAGTATGGAGAACTGTGAGGGCACAAAATAGCCTTTAAAAAAAAAAATGTATTTCGCACATGCTCCCTCTTTGAAAATCGTAGCTAACCGGTAGATGGATATTGCACGGGAATGGTTGTCGGAGATAATGTACTACTTCTTCTTAATTGGATGAGTGTATGAATTCATAGAACATAAAATATAGCACACTATTTTAATACCCTATTATTTTAGGTAAAACACCTAAAATGGTAGGCTAATTGTCTAAACATGGTCACAATTCACCCGATATGGGGTTATGGCAGGGGTGGGCAACTGGCGGCCCCCATCAACCCTCATTGTGGCCCTCAGGTCAATTTTTACATATCAATTAATTGGAAACATGAAGAAAAACATGACAAAATCTGCCATGAAATCATGAAAAACCAGAAATATGTCCATAATAATATTTGTTCACTGGTATATGTTGAGTTAAATTTGAGACATAATTGACTGTAATCGTTTTTTTGTATGCTACAATTTGGCCCTCTGGCAGTGAGAATTAAATGAATGTGGCCCTTGCTGTGAACGAAGTTGCCCATCCCTGTGTTATGGCAATTAGCCTAAAACATAAACGTTTAATGTTTTATCAATGCACATTGCACAAAAATCAAATCACATGGTCAGATCCTCTTCTATGTCTGAATGGAGTTTAAACCGTGCGTAAATATCTACAGTCTATGGTAAATATGCATGTGATTTGAGTTACTAATCTGATTTACAAGATATTATCATTTTCTCTCCTTGCTATGCAATGATAGGCTACTAAGATGCTGTGGAAGTTGCTGTTTTTTTTTCTGCTAACAACATCTGCCTGCTGTTATCAGTTTGATGAGTTCAAGACTAAATCATACAGTTAATGTGTATATCCATAAATAATGGGATGGGGTGTCGTGTCGTTGTAATGGCGGGTGTAGCGATGCAGAGTCAAGTTGGGCCATTTAACTTAAAACAGTGGTGGTCCTTGCCTCTATAGTTAGGGGTACTTGTGTTCTGGTTTTAAATCTAGATCTGTCTCTTCACTGAGTTGTTCAGAATGGCTTTTTGTTCTGAATGCTATTAATGGACCTCAATACTATACTGTAACTTTATATGATTCG